>NC_135806.1:145868177-146100154 GCF_964213995.1 Mustelus asterias | reverse complement strand
CCTCATAAGGCATGCCACTCAATCCAGGCAACATCCTTGTAAATCTCCTCTGCACCCTTTCAATCTTTTCCACATCCTGTAATGAGGCGACCAGAACTGAGCACAGTACTCCAAGTACACCTCTATTAGATCTCCCCTCATTCTCTGTCTTTCCAGGGAGAACAACCCCAGTTTACCCAATCTCTCCTCATAGCTAAGACCCTCCATACCAGGCAACATCCTGGTAAACCTTCTCTGGACTCTCTCTAACGCCTCCACGTCCTTCTGGTAGTGCGGCGACCAGAACTGGACACAGTACTCCAAATGTGGCCTAACCAGCGTTCTATACAGCTGCAACATCAGACTCCAACTTTTATACTCTATACCCCGTCCTATAAAGGCAAGCATACCATATGCCTTCTTCACCACCTTCTCCACCTGTGTTGCCACCTTCAAGGATTTGTGGACTTGCACACCTAGGTCCCTCTGTGTTTCTATACTCCTGATGGCTCTGCCATTTATTGTATAACTCCTCCCTACATTATTTCTTCCAAAATGCATCACTTCGCATTTATCCTGATTAAATTCCATCTGACACCTCTCCACCCAATTTTCCAGCCTATCTATATCCTGCTGTATTGCCCGACAATGTTCATCGCTATCCGCAACTCCAGCCATCAAAATTAACTTGCGGACAAGCAAGTGAATGGAATCTGAAAGATCAGCAAATGGAGCTCATTGCAACAACTGTGACTGACAAACTCTCAAAAAATGATTAATTTTCAAGGACCAAGAACACTCTGGAAGAATTTGTGTTTTAAAAGACATTCCCTTAAAGAGTTAACAAAGAAATCTGCTTTTCTTGGAAGAGACATTCATTTCTAAGAACAGGTTATGAGGCAGTTATAAAGGAGCTTGAATCTGTGTGGACAAAGTGGGTCAGATGGTAGTTTCTGGCTCTGAAGAAAGACCATTCCTTCAAACTCTGCTTGTGAAAAGGAGACAGCAGCTTTTTTGCAGCCCAGAGCCAGTCCAGAGGGTGGAATATAAACTGCTCTGACATTGCTCTCCACACTGGAATGGAGAATCTGCAAGTATCCCCAGAAAGCAGTTATCGATTGGTTCACAGATCAGTGCTGGAAGAAACCTTTCACCCAATGTCGTTTCGAGGATTCACCACCTTTCCTTTTCCTGGACTTTGATCATTTGGCAAAACTCTATTTCTATTTATTTTTTGGTGAGTGAATCAAACTTTTAAATTAATGTTGCAACTTGTGATGCCAAACTGCACTCTCCTCTCATCCCAGTCATAACACAATGACCTGTCACTCAGTATCCCACAGGAGTTCACCACTCATTCAATCTCAGTGGGAGATTTCCAGGCACAATAGTTGACAGAACAGAGCTAGTTTTGAGTTTGGATGACCTCATCAGAGCTGATGCAGAGTTATCCAGACCCGAAACGTTGGCTCTGTTCTCTCTCCACGGACGCTGTCAGAACTGCTGAGATTTTCCAGCATTTTCTGTGTTTTGTTTCAGGTTCCAGCACCAGCAGTATTTTGCTTTGTTTGGACTGTTCATTAGGAAGTGCGTAGGGGGCAGAAAAGGTTTACGAGAGTGGTGCAAGTGATAATGCAGAGCCAGTTAAATGGAAAGACTCAGGGGGGGGGGGGGGGGGGGGGGGCAGGGTATTTGTTGGGGGGCAGGGGTATTTTCTGGGGGCAGGGGTATTTGTTGGGGACAGTGATAGACAGAATTTTAGCAGCATCTTCCTGGTTTAATAACCAGTTTTCAATTGGAATCTGTCCTGCTTTTACATTTTTGGATTCATGTCTGAGCTTGCATCTGTCTCCAGTTTCTCTACTGTTTCCCCTCATGCCCTCTCCAAGCTGGGTTCATGCCCGTGGAGTTTATAACAGCTCCCACTTGCCGAATGCTGGCGGCCTCCCGTTTTCCACCCCCCCCACCCCCCCCCCCCCCAGCCCCCCGGAGTGAAGTGGGGGTAATCGAGGTCCCCCAAGGGAGAAGCTTGGCAAAGCCCACTGGGGCATCTTGCAGTGACAAGGGGGTGAGGCCTGATGGGGAGGGGGTGGAGCCTCTGGGGGGGGATCGGTGGGGGTGGGGTAGGGGTAGGGGAGTCCTGCCGCCACTCTGCAGTTGGGATTGGTTGGGAGGGCGGGTGGCCTGCGATCGGGACTGGCCAGGGTGGCACAGTGGTTTGCACTGCCACCTCACAGCGCCAGGGACCCGGGCACGGTGACACAGCGGGTTAGCACTGCTGTCTCACAGCGTCAGGGACCTGGGTTCAATTCCGGCCTTGTGTCACTGTCTGTGTTGAGTTTGCACATTTCCCCTCGTGTCTGCGTGGGTTTCCTCCCACAGTCCAAAGATGTGCAGGTTAGGTCGATTGGCCATGCTAAATTGTCCCTTAGTGTCAGGGGGATTGGGAGGGTAAATATGTGGGGCTACAGGGATAGGGCCTGGGTGGGACTGTTGTCGCTGTAGGCTCGATGGGCCAAATGGCCTCCTCCTGCACTGCAGGGATTCTATGCAACACAGATTGTATTAGGATAGTTCAAACGAACACGATTATATAAATAACAGCTGCAGAATCTTTCCCAGCCACTGAGAAATTGAGTCAATATTGAATTCAACTATTAAATTATTGTACTTTTGTCATTTAACCTCTCGCCTTCCACACGATCACAGATCGTCCTGTTGGTTTTCTGTGCTTGTATCAAACCAACTCTAACTTTCTCCAACCTGAAATTCTCATTGTTTCTCTATCCTTTCATGCTGCCTAACTTACCGAGTTAGCGTTCTTCATTCACTCCGGACTGAGCCTCAGGAGCCTGTTGCTGTGTGCTCTCTATCACAGTGCCAAACTGTGCCTTTTGAGGAACGCACGGTGCTCAGTATGGGGTAACTGGAGAACTTTCACCAGAAGATCTGAAGACATAGCCGTTCCTCTCTGCCGCAAAGTTTCATTCGATGCCAGGTGAATAGGGTGTATTTTAAATTAGCTGCTCACCAGAGCAGCACGTACCTCACACTGAGCAAACCACAGCCGGACAAACTGCATCATTCAACATTTGTTACAGACTAAAACCACTGCAGGTATTCAGAACTGGAGCCATCCTCTGCAAACCACTTTTCCCACTTGTAGTTGCCTTTTCTTTGGATGCTAATACGTTGTTTGGTTAAAAATTAACATTAAAGTGCCTTTCAACCGCATGCAGTGTTCTATCTCTATAACATGTTATGTGATCAGATTGTGACAGATAGAGAGATTTGGGTGTTAATGAGTGGGAGATCGTACAGGATAGGAGGCCATTCATCCATTGCCCCAAAGGAAGTGGTCCTCTGAAATGCCCCTTAAGAGAACCAATACAATGGGTCCAATGATGGGCGGCACGGTAGCACAGTGGTTAGCACTGCTGCTTCACAGCTCCAGGGTCCTGGGTTCGATTCCCGGCTCGGGTCACTGTCTGTGTGGAGTTTGCACATTCTCCTCGTGTCTGCGTGGGTTTCCTCCGGGTGCTCCGGTTTCCTCCCACAGTCCAAAGATGTGCAGGTTAGGTTGATTGGCCAGGTTAAAAATTGCCCCTTAGAGTCCTGAGATGCGTAGGTTAGAGGGATTAGCGGGTAAATATGTGGGGGTAGGGCCTGGGTGGGATTGTGGTCGGTGCAGACTCGATGGGCCGAATGGCCTCCTTCTGCACTGTAGGGTTTCTATGTTTCTATGACCTTCCGTGCTGCAACCATTCCATCTTTGCAACGTCACAAATCTCGTCTTCAGTTCAACTTTGTGCCAAGCCCAAAATTCATTTCATTTCAGATCTCCAACATCCCAGTACTTAGCTTTTAAGTGTGTTTCTCTAATTCTGGCCTCTTGAGCATCTCTGATTAGCGTTACTGTCACTGGTGGTTGTTCCTGTCGCTGTGTGAGCTCTTAAGCTTTTGAATTCTCTCCCTAAACGTTTTTGTGTGTCTCCTTTCTGTCGATGCTCCTTCTTTACCAAGCTCTTTATCACCTGTCACTCGGTCTCATTGTTTAATTTCTCTCCAGTGAAGTTAAAAGTGCTCTATAAACACAGTTTGTGTTGTTTAAAGACTATCTACTTATGTTTACATCTATCTCTAATGTTTTATTACAATGATTTTAGTTTAGAATTGTATTTCTCAGTTATTTGTGCACCCAGTTTAAAAAAATGGAATTCAGATGCTTTTGATGTTGACATCCTTCAGTTATTTTTAATTTTATTTACATTCAATGATTCTTTTCTTTAGTGTTGTCCCTTGTTCAATTAGTTAAAGAATCCTTTCCCTTCCCGACATTCCCATTGTCACTCGGAAGCAGTTTCACCCTGTTCACCAAGCTCAGTGTTTCAAACCACTCTGTGTCTCCCGATGTCCGTCTAATACTCAGAAACAAATTAGTTCCAGCACAGTTACTGCCTCATCAAAGATGATGAGATTTGGGGGATACTGATTCTCACTGATAGAGATTCATAGGGGACAGGATTAGGGCGCGATCTTAGGAAAGAAATTCTGAGTGCTGAACGAGTGAGAAAACAGATCGTTGGTGGGTGTGGCAGAGCCTAAGCTCACTGGCCATTGTGCGGACACCCCAATCAGTTCACCACATCCCCCTCTCCTAACCGATGGGTCCCTGTGCCAGTCCTGACCGCCCCTGGCAGAGTTCCTCACTTCCACCCCTGCGGAGCTCGCCTCTTCCCTCCCTGATCACCACCCCTGCTGAGAAATGCCCCTCCCCATTTTGCCTCCTGCCCCTGTCCTAGCCCCACCCTCACTCAGGTTCCACCCCCATTCAGACTGCATCTACATGGCACTATCCCCACACAGTTATGTATGGTACCCAGAGAGCAGTGCCAGTACAGAACTGCCCCATAGGCAGGGCCTGGCCATGCCCCCCACCACCCAGGGATTTCAATGGCCTCCAATTCACCCCCCCCCCCCCCCCCCCCCCCCAATGGCATCTTGTCTCTGCCTCTTGCTGACGAGAGGACTGACAGGTGGGGAGGTCACTGCCGGTGAGGCCGGACGATGCCGACCAGGACTCAATGCCTCGCAAAGCAGAAAGGGCATGAAATCAGCCACACAGGCAAAATCGGGCCAGTAAGATACCGTGTGGTGAGACACCGGTCTTTCCCCGGCATGGCGAGTGGGTAAGAGCATGTTCGAATTGTCAAGAAAGTCTGAAAAACCTTTTTTTGGGTGAGGTTGGTGTGGAAATTGTCTCCCACTCGGCTCATTTTTTTGGCAGTTGGGAGGTTTGTGCTGATGCACACTGGGAAAGTCAGCTGCAGAGTGCTGTCCATTAGCAGCACCCCAATCCCCGGAGATTTCCAGCACCACTCCCCCCTCCCCCCCCAACACACCAGCGGCAGTGTGACCCTTCCTCCCCCCCCCCCCCCCCAATGACAGGCCACCGTCAACAAGGTACCGGGATCCTCCCAATGAGCCCCCATCACGATCCACCCCTCCCTTACACTCCACCACCCCCTTTGCCAGTCTTCTCCTGCCTGCCAATCACCCTCCACCCCACCCTTGTATACCCCTCCGCAGATCTTGCATACTCCCCCACTCGCTTCCCCTCGCCAGTAATAGCCCACCCCCTTGGCATTGCCCAGCACCGTTAGGGTGACCAACGGTCAGTTCCTGGCCTTGACCCGCCCCCCCCCCCCCCCCCCCGGGGGCTTCATTGGCCTCTGATCCTCCCAAACATGGCCATTGTGCCTAGTCACTGTTGGTGGAGACCGTGAATGATTCTCGTTGGCCAGACCAAATGTCTGGGAGGCCAGAGGCAGTCGTGCCAATCCGCTAATGCCATGCTAATCATGATGTGGAGATGCCGGCGTTGGACTGGGGTAAACACAGTAAGAAGTCTCACAACACCAGGTTTAAGTCCAACAGGTTTATTTGGTTGCACGAGCTTTCGGAGCGCTGCTCCTTCATCAGGTGAGTGAAGAGTTGGGTTCACAAACAGGGACATATAGTATCCCCACAGCTTGCCTGGACCTGCAGAGTCTCACTGGCTGTCCTGTCTGGAGACAATACACAAGTCTTTAACCTGTCTTAATGCTCTCTCCACTCACATTGTTGGTATCTTAAAGACTTGATTAGCTGTAAGTATTCGCATTCCAACCATTATTTTGTAAATTGAGTTTGTGTCTTTATATGCCCTGTTTGTGAACAGAATTCCCACTCACCTGAAGGAGCTTAAGGCTCCGAAAGTTAGTGGTTTTTGCTACCAAATAAACTTGTTGGACTTTAACCTGGTGTTGTTAAACTTCTTACTTTGTTTACCCCAGTCCAACGCCGGCATCTCTACATCAGGGGAACACCTCAGCAGTCAAGGGCATTCAGCCTCTGATCTTCGGGTAAGCGTTCTCCAAGGCGGCCTTCACGACACACGACAACGCAGAATCACTGAGCAGAAACTGATAGCCAAGTTCCACACACAAGGACGGCCTCAACCGGGATCTTGGGTTCATGTCACACTATCTGTAACCCCCACGACTTGCCTGGGCTTGCAAAATCTCACTAACCGCCCTGGCTGGAGACAATACACATCTCTTTAACCTGTGCTGAACCCTCTCTCCACACGCATTGTCTGTCCCTGTAAAGACTTGATTACCTGTTAAGACTTGCATTCCAACCATTATCTTGTAAATTGAATCTGTGCCTGTACGTCCCCCATTTGTGAACCCAACTCTTCACTCACCTGATGAAGGAGCAGCGCTCCGAAAACTTGTGCTACCAAATAAACCTGTTGAATTTTAACCTGGTGTTGTGAGACTTACCATGCTAATCATGACATTGGCATGAAGCCAATTCCACAGCATTTTGGCCACTTCCGGCTCCTTACACCGAGTGAGCAGCATGGGGATGGTACGACCACGTCCTCAGGCTCTGCGTGCAGCACACAGGCAAGGTCGCTGGATTATTCCTGGCAAGTCCAGGAATCCACTGTGTTGCCGTGATTCTGTATTCAATACCTGGGGCTCCTCTGTACAGGCTCCAGTATAAAACTAATTACAACAATTTGCCGGCAGATGCTGCAGTAAATGTGATTCTCATTGGAGTGTAAAACTTTTATTTAAAAATACAACAGAATCCGTGTTCATTCAGAGTATAGTCTAGTCACAGAAAATTGTATAAATATTTCTCAGTCTGCAATCAGACCAAAATAGTGTCCAAGATATCAAAATGAAGGATTCTACTGATTGCAATTCCATCCATTTAAAAGTACTGGCAAGAGAGGCATCTCTCTGTGGAACCAGGGGAGAGAAAACAGCTTGAGCAACACTTGTGTCTATTTAGGATAAGGATCACTCACTGTGTAACTGTAGAGTCACAGTATATTCAGGGTAAGGATCACTCACTGTGTAACTGTACAGAGTATTATTTAAATGGTAAAAAATTGCAGCATGCTGCTGTGCAGAGGGACCTGGGTGTCCTTGTGCAGGAATCTCAAGGAGTTGGTTTGCAGGTGCAGCAGGTAATTAAAAAGGCAAATGGAATTTTGTCCTTCATTGCTCGAGGGATGGAGTTTAAAAACAGCGAGGTTATGTTGCAGCTGTATAAGGTGCTGGTGAGTCCATACCTGGAGTACTTTAAGAATGGTCTAGTGGGCACATGAGCAGCGCTGGCTTGGAGGGCCGAAGGGCCTGTTCCTGTGCTGTATTGTTCTTTGTTCTCTTTGTTCTTTGTCCTGAGTACAGTTTTGGTCTCCTTCCTTGAGAAAGGATATACTGGCACTGGAGGGGGTGCAGAGGAGATTCACGAGGTTGATTCCGGAGTTGAGAGGGTTGGCTTATGAGGAGAGACTGAGTAGACTGGGGCTATACTCATTGGAATTCAGAAGAATGAGGGGAGATCTTACAGAAACATATACGATTATGAAGGGAATAGATAAGATAGAAGCAGGGAAGTTGTTTCCACTGGCGGGTGAAACTAGAACTAGGGGGCATAGTCTCAAAATAAGGGGAAGCAGATTTAGGACTGAGTTGAGGAGGAACTTGTGGGGAGTTGTGAACCTGTGGAATTCCCTGCCTAGTGAAGCAGTTGAGGCTACCTCATTGAATGTTTTTAAGGCAAGGATAGATACATTTTTGAACAGTAAAGAAATTAAGGGTTATGGGGAGCGGGCGGGTAAGTGGAGCTGAGTCCACAAAAAGATCAGCTATGATCTTATTGAATGGCGGAGCAGGCTCGATGGGCCAGATGGCCGACTCCTGCTTCTAGTTCTTATTAGAGTCACTGTTTATTCAGGGTAAGGGTCACTCTGTGTAACTGTACAGAGTCACTGTTGATTCAGGGTAAGGATCACTCACTGTGTAACTGTACAGAGTCACTGTTGATTCAGGGTAAGGATCACTCACTGTGTAACTGTACAGAGTCACTGTTTATTCAGGGTGAGGGTCACTCACTGTGTAACTGTACAGAGTCACTGTTTATTCAGGGTGAGGGTCACTCACTGGGTAACTGTACAGAGTCACTGTTGATTCAGGGTAAGGATCACTCACTGTGTAACTGTACAGAGTCACTGTTTATTCAGGGTGAGGGTCACTCACTGTGTAACTGTACAGAGTCACTGTTTATTCAGGGTGAGGGTCACTCACTGGGTAACTGTACAGAGTCACTGTTGATTCAGGGTAAGGATCACTCACTGTGTAACTGTACAGAGTCTCTGTTTATTGGCCCTTGTTCAATCACACTAATAAATAAAGTTGGCGGGGATAGTGCTGAGGACTGAAAGCCGAGTGTCGCACTGTTCAGGGCTGTTCCAGAGTAGCGACCATTCTATTCACTGCGTTCCAGTCCAGGTTGCTGAGGACACTGCTGGTGCTGTCAGACTGAATATCCGATAGCTCACAATCTGCCCCACCATCAGCCTTGGCCAAATCAGCTTCCTGGGTGAACAAATAGAAATGAGTGAATACGACGACAGTCACAGTCTCCCAGTCCCAACACCTCACTGCCACCAACTCCACTTCCGGCGGCTTTCCTTCCTCACCTGCCCTGCTCAACACCTCAGCCCTGGACTGAGCAACATGCAGCATCCTTACCCTCCTACAGCTCAAAATATAAAAAATGATAGTAAAAGTTTTTACAAGTATATAAAAAGGAATAGAGTGGCTAGAGTGAATGTTGGACCCTTGGAAGATGAGAGGGGGGATTTAATAGTGGAAAACGAGGAAATGGCTGAGACTTTAAATAAGTTCTTTGTGTCGGTCTTCACGGTGGAAGACACAAATAGTTTGCCGAATATTAGAGATCGAGAGTTGGTGAGAGGGGAGGTCCTTAATACAATTACTGTTACTAAGGAGGTGGTGCTTGGTAGACTAATAGGACTGAAGGTAGACAAGTCCCCGGGCCCGGATGGAATACATCCCAGGGTACTGAAAGAAATGGCTGAGGTAATAGCAGATACGTTAGTAGTAATTTATCAAAATTAGCTGGACTCTGGGGTAGTGCCGGCTGACTGGAAAACAGCTACTGTTACGCCGCTGTTTAAAAAAGGAAGTAGACAAAAGGCGGGTAACTACAGGCCGGTTAGCTTAACGTCCGTAGTTGGGAAGATGCTAGAGTCCATTATTAAAGAGGAAATAACAGAGCACCTGAATAAGAATGGTTCGATCAAGCAGACGCAGCATGGATTCATGAAGGGAAAGTCGTGTTTGACGAATCTACTGGACTTTTATGAAGATGTCACTAGTGCGGTTGACAGAGGGGAACCGGTGGATGTGGTGTTTTTAGATTTCCAGAAGGCGTTCGATAAGGTGCCTCACAAAAGGTTGCTGCAGAAGATTGGGGTACACGGTGTTGGCGTGGATTGGGGATTTGCTATCTAACAGGAAGCAGAGAGTTGGGATAAATGGGTGCTTTTCTGGTTGGCAGTTGGTGACCAGTGGCGTGCCGCAGGGATCGGTGCTGGGGCCTCAATTGTTTACCATTTACATAGATGATCTGGAGGAGGGGACTGAATGTAGGGTATTCAAGTTTGCTGATGACACGAAGGTGAGTGGGAAAGCGAATTGCGTGGAGGACGCGGAAAGTCTGCAGAGAGATTTGGATAGGCTGAGCGAGTGGGTGAGGATCTGGCAGATGGAATATAACGTGAGCAAATGTGAGGTTATCCACTTTGGAAGAAATAATAGTAAATTGGAATATTATTTAAATGGAGAAAAATTAGATCGTGCGACTGTGCAGAGGGACCTGGTGGTCCTTGTGCATGAATCGCAAAAACTCAGTCTGCAGGTGCAGCAGGTGATCAAGAAGGCGAATGGAATGTTGGCCTTTATCGCGAGAGGGATAGAATATAAAAGCAGGGAGGTCTTGCTGCAACTGTACAAGGCACTGGTGAGGCCGCAACTGGAGTACTGTGTGCAGTTTTGGTCCCCTTATTTGTGAAAGGATGTGTTGGCCTTGGAGGGAGTGCAGAGAAGGTTCACCAGGTTGATACCGGAGATGAGGGGTGTAGCTTATGAGGAGAGATTAAACAGATTGGGTCTGTACTCGTTGGAGTTTAGAAGGCTGAGGGAGGATCTTATAGAGACATATAAGATAATGAAGGGGCTGGATAGGGTAGAGGTGGAGAGATTCTTTCCACTTAGAAGGGAAACCAGAACTAGAGGGCACAGCCTCAAAATAAGGGGGGGCCGGTTCAGAACAGAGTTGAGGGGGAACTTCTTCTCTCAGAGGGTAGTGAATCTCTGGAATTCTCTCCCCTTTGAAGTGGTGGAGGCTTCCTCGTTGAATATGTTTAAATCACGGGTAGTTTTCTGATCGATAAGGGAATTAGGGGAGCAGGCGGGTAAGTGGAAGTGATTCGCTTCAGATCAGCCATGATCTTATTGAATGGCGGGGCAGGCTCGAGGGGCTAGATGGCCTACTCCTGCTCCTATTTCTTATGTTCTTATTAACTAACCCCCCCCCCCCCCCCCCCCCGGCCTGGAGTCACCTGCAGGAAGGGGTCATCCTCACGGTCCAGGATCTGTCGGATCTGCTCTGGCGGGTTCCAGAGGGTCAGGGGGTCACTCTCCGCATCTGATTCCTCTCCTGCTGGGGGCTGAGTGCCGAGTCGGGAGGAAGGCCTGTTTGAGGTCTGACGATAGGCTAGAGGTGATGGAAGGCAGCCAATCACAATCATATCAGGGGGAGATCACAATACCACGCACCATGCATTCCCAATTCCCTTGCTGTGGCTCAGTGCCCCCGAGGCAGATCCCCCCATCCATACCCAGGCAATGGAAAGGCCACACTGATCTACTGTGGCATTGGGAAGGTCGAGCAAAACTGTTTCTCCAGCAGAAAAAAAAGGAGGCAGTGATGCAGTGCTGATGTCACTGGTCTAGTAGATTGGCGGGGTAGGATAATACTCTGGGGACACGGGTTCAAATCCCACCACAGTAGCTGGTGGAATTAAAATTCAGTAATAAATCTGGAATATGAAGCTCGTCTCAGCAATGGTGACCATGAAACTATCATTGATTGTTGTAAAAATACTTTGGGTTCACTTGTGCTCCTGAGGGATAGGAATCTGCCATCCTTATCTGGCCTGGCCTGGCCTCCATTCCCACAGCAATGGGGTTGACTCGGAAAGGTCCAGCAATCCACACAGTCAAACCGCAACAAAAATCAATAAAATAGAACGAAACCAGACAGACCAGCATCGACCCAGGCACCAGAAACAACAACAGCAAACCCAGACCTATCAACCCTGCAAAACCCTCCCTATTAACATCTGGGGGCTTGTGCCAAGATTTGGAGATCTGTCTCACAGACTAGCCAAGCAATAGCCTGACACAGTCACCCTCACAGAATCATACCTTATAGATATTGTCGCAGACACCACCAGTACCATCCCTGGATATGTCCTGTTCCACCGGCACTGTGGTCGGGAGGGAGTTGCCCTGGGAATCCTCAGCATCAACTCTGGATCCCATGGAGTCTCATGGCACCAGGTCAAACATGGAGACCTCCTGCTGATTAACACCTAACACGCCTCGCTCAGACTCCTCCACGTTGATGATGACTGAGGGTACGAAGGATACAGAATATACTCTGGGTGCTGGCTTCAGTATCCAATGCTACCAGGTAAACGTGTTGGACTTTAACCTGGCGTTGTCAGACTTCTTACTGTATTCAGTATCCATTACCAGGAGTGGCTTGGTAGCACCATTCCAGACTGAGCTGGATGGGTACTGTACTGTTCCTGTGGCAGGTGGTGGGAACTAACAAAAGAGAAAAGACTTTGGGATCTCAGTACATACCAACCTATTTGGCACAGGTGCATCTGTCCATGACAGTATCGGTAAGAGTGACCACCGCATAGTCCTTGTAGAGACAAAGTCTCATCTTCACATTACTGGCTAGGCTGGGATTTATTGCCCATCCCTACTTTCCCTGAATTCCGGCTTCGGGTAACTGTCTGTGGAGTCTGCACATTCTCCCCGTGTCTGCGTGGGTTTCCTCCGCGTGCTCCGGTTTCCTCCCACAGTCTAAAGATGTGCGAGTTAGATGGATTGGCCATGCTAAATTGCCCCTTGGTGTTAGGGGGATTAGCAGGTAAATACATGGGGTTATGGGGATGCGACCTGTGTGGGATTGTTATCAGTACAGGCTTGGTAGGCTGAATGGCCTCCTTCTGCACCATAGGGATTCTATGATTATCATTAATCCTGGTACACTGAAGAGTGCAGGAGGCTACGCCAGATGCTGCACCAGGCATATCTAAAATCAAGCTGATGAGTTGGGAAGATCCTGATTGAGTTACTGACCTTAGTCTGTATGAGCAGCCAGGGCCCTGGTTTAAGGCTGCCAGGGTTTTGGGAGATGGCGAGATGCTTACCAGCTCTGGTTTCTGTCTGTCTGATCACCCCACGATATGTGCTCCCTGTCACCGGGGAAGGTCTCCTCTGGGTTACTTGTCTCAAGGTTCCTAAATAGCAATAGAACAATGGCATTGGATTAATAACTGCGGATTCTTTATTCAGTTATGTGATGTGAGCGTCGCTCGTTAGACCAGCATTTATTGTCCATCCCTAATTGCCCCTTGAGAAGGTGACGGTGAGCTGCCTTCTTGAATCGCTGCAGTCTCTGAGGTGTAGGTACACCCACAGTGCTGTTAGAGAGGGAGTTCTGGGATTTTGACCCAGTGACAGTGAAAGAACGGTGATATATTTCCAAGTCAGGGTGGTGAATGACTTGGAGGGGAACCTCCAGGTGGTGATGTTCCCAGGTATCTGCTGCTCTGTCCTTCTAGATGATACTGGTTATAGTTTGTACTGTGCTGCCTGAGGAGCCTTGGTGAGTTCCTGCAGTGCATCTTGTAGATGGTACACACAGCTGCTACTGTGCGTCGATGATGGAGAGAGTGAATGTTGGAGGAAGTGGATGGGATGCCAGTCAAGCGGGGCTGCTTTGTCCGGGGTGATGTTGAGCTTCTTGAGTGTTGTTGGAGCTGCACCCAGCTGCAAGTGGAAAGTATTCCATCACACTCCTGACTTGTGCCTTGTAGATGGTGGACAAGCTTTGGGGAGTCAGGAGGTGAGTTATTAACCGCAGTATTCCTAACCTTTTATCTGCTCTTGTATTTACAAGATGAGTCCAGTTCAGTTTCTGGTCAATAATAACCCCCAGGATGTTGACAGTGGGGGATTCAGTGATGGTAACACCATTGAATGTCAAGGGGCGGTGGTTAGAGTGTCTCTTATTGGTGATGGTCATTGCCTGGCATTTGTGTGGCATGAATGTTATTTGTTACTTGTCAGCCCGAGCCTGGATCTTGTCCAGGTCTTGCTGTATTTGGACATGGAATGCTTCAGTATCTGAGAAGTCATAGAGGCTTACAGCATGGAAACAGGCCCTTCAGCCCAACTTGTTTTTTTAAACCAGTAAGCTAGTCCCAATTGCCCGCATTTGGCCCATATCCCTCTATACCCATCTTACCCATGGAACTGTGTAAATGCTTTTTAAAAGACAAAATTGCACCCGTCTCTACTACTGCCTCTGGCAGCTTGTTCCAGACACTCACCACCCTCTGTGTGAAACAATTGCCCCTCTGGACACTTTTGTATCTCTACCCTCTCACCTTAAACCTCTGCCCTCTAGTTTTAGACTCCCCTCCCTCTGGGAAAGGATATTGACTATCTAGCTGATCCGTGCCCCTCATTATTTTATAGACCTCTATAAGATCACCCCTCAGCCTTCTACGCTCCAGGGAAAAAAAGTCCCAGTCTATCCAGCCTCTCCTTATAACTCAAACCATCAAGTCCCGGTAGCATCCTAGTAAATCTTTTCTGCACTCATTCTAGTTTAATAATATCTTTTCTATACTAGGGTGACCAGAACTGTACACAGTACTCCAAGTGTGGCCTTACCAATGTCTTATACAACTTCAACAAGGCGAAACTACGCCTGTATTCAATGTTCTGACTAATGAAACCAAGCATGCCGAATGCCTTCTTCACCACTCTGTCCACCTGTGACTCCACTTTCAAGGAACTATGAACATGTACCACTAGATCTCTTTGTTCTGTAACTCTCCCCAATGCCCTACCATTAACTGAGTAAGTCCTGCCCTGGTTCAATCTACCAAAATGCATCACCTCGCATTTATCTAAATTAAACTCCAGCTGCCATTCATCAGCCCACTGACCCAACTGATCAAGATCCCGTTGCAATCCAAATAACCTTCTTCACTGTCCACTATGCCACCAATCTTGGTGTCATCTGCAAACTTACGAACCATGACTCCTAAATTCTCATCCAAATCATTAATATAAATGACAAATAACAGTGGACCCAGCACCGATCCCTGAGGCACACCGCTGGTCACAGGCCTCCAGTTTAGAACCATAGAACATTACAGCACAGAAACAGGCCTTTTGGCCCTTCTCGGCTGTGCCGAACCATTTTTCTGCCTAGTCCCACTGACCTGCACCTGGACCATATCCCTCCACACCCCTCTCATCCATGTACCTGTCCAAGTTTTTCTTAAATGTTAAAAGTGAGCCCACATTCACCACCTCATCTGGCAGCTCATTCCACACTCCCACCTCTCTCTGTGTGAAGAAGCCCCCCCTAATATTCCCAATGTTCTTGGCAGACAGGATTAAGGAGAACCCTAAGGCATTGTATTCATATGTTAGGAACAAAAGAGTTGTCAGGGAAAAAGTCGGACCTCTCAGGGACAAAGGAGAGGAATTATGCTGAGAACCCAAGGGAATAGGGGAGATCCTAAATGAATACTTTGCATCGGTATTCACAAAGGAGAAGGACTTGTTGACTGGGAGTGTCTCAGAGGGAGCTGTTGACCCGTTAGAGAGAATCTCCATTACAAGGGAGCTAGCGGATAGGAAACAGAGGGTGGTGGTTGATAGTAAATATTCATCATGGAGTGCGGTTACAAGTGGTGTACCTCAGGGATCTGTTTTGGGGCCACTGCTGTTTGTAATATTTATTAATGATCTGGATGAGGGTATAGTTGGGTGGATTAGCAAATTTGCTGATGACACCAAAGTCGGTGGTGTGGTAGACAGTGAGGAAGGGTGTCGTAGTTTGCAGGAAGACTTAGACAGGTTGCAAAGTTGGGCCGAGAGGTGGCGGATGGAGTTTAATGCGGAGAAGTGTGAGGTAATTCACTTTGGTAGGAATAACAGATGTGTTGAGTATAGGGCTAACGGGAGGACTTTGAATAGTGTGGAGGAGCAGAGGGATCTAGGTGTATGTGTGCATAGATCCCTGAAAGTTGGGAATCAAGTAGATAAGGTTGTTAAGAAGGCATATGGTGTCTTGGCGTTTATTGGTAGGGGGATTGAATTTAGGAGTCGTAGCGTTATGTTGCAACTGTACACAACTCTGGTGCGGCCGCACTTGGAGTACTGTGTGCAGTTCTGGTCCCCACATTACAGGAAGGATGTGGAGGCTTTGGAGAGGGTGCAGAGGAGGTTTACCAGGATGTTGCCTGGTATGGAGGGGAGATCCTATGAGGAGAGGCTGAGGGATTTGGGATTGTTTTCGCTGGAAAGGCGGCGGCTAAGAGGGGATCTTATTGAAACATATAAGATGATTAGAGGTTTAGATAGGGTAGATAGTGATAGCCTTTTTCCTCTGATGGAGAAATCCAGCACGAGGGGGCATGGCTTTAAATTGAGGGGGGGTAGTTATAGAACCGATGTCAGGGGTAGGTTCTTTACCCAGAGGGTGGTGAGGGATTGGAATGCCCTGCCAGCATCAGTAGTAAATGCGCCTAGTTTGGGGGCGTTTAAGAGATCCGTAGATAGGTTCATGGACGAAAAGAAATTGGTTTAGGTTGGAGGGTCACAGTTTTTTTTTAACTGGTCGGTGCAACATCGTGGGCCGAAGGGCCTGTTCTGCGCTGTAATGTTCTATGTTCTATGTTCTAAGTGTTAGGTTTTTTAGGTAACATTAAAACTGACAAATCCCCAGGGCCTGATGGCATCTATCCTCGACTGCTCAGGGAGACAAGAGATGAAATTGCTGGGCCTCTGACGGAAATCTTTGTCTCTTCATTGGACACAGGTGAGATCCCAGAGGATTGGAGGATAGCGAATGTGGTACCGTTATTTAAGAAGGGTAGCAGGGATAACCCGGGTAATTATAGGCCATTGAGCTTGACGTCTGTGGTAGGGAAGTTTTGTTGGAGAGGATTCTCAGAGACAGGATGTATGTGCATTTAGAATGGAACAATCTCATTAGTGACAGACAGCATGGTTTTGTAAGAGGAAGGACGTGCCTTACAAATTTGGTGGAGTTTTTTGAGCAAGTGACAAAAACGGTTGACGAAGGAAGGGCCGTGGATGTCATCTATATGGATTTCAGTAAGGCATTTGACAAAGTCCCACATGGCAGGTTGGTTAAGAAGGTTAAGGCTCATAGGATACAAGGAGAGGTGGCTAGATGGGTAGAAAACTGGCTTGGCCACAGGAGACAGAGGGTAGCAGTCGAAGGGTCTTTTTCCGGCTGGAGGTCTGTGACCAGTGGTGTTCCGCAGGGCTCTGTACTGGGACCTCTGCTATTTGTGATATATATAAATGATTTGGAAGAAGGTGTAACTGGTGTTATCAGCAAGTTTGCGGATGACACGAAGATGGCTGGACTTGCGGATGGCGATGAACATTGTCGGACAATACAGTAGGATATAGACAGGCTGGAAAATTGGGCGGAGAAATGGCAGATGGAATTCAATCCAGATAAATGTGAAGTGGTGCATTTTGGAAGAACTAATGTAGGGGGGAGTTATACAATAAATAGCAGAGCCATCAAGAGTATAGAAACACAGAGGGACCGAGGTGTGCAAGTCCACAAATCCTTGAAGGTGGCAGCACAGGTGGAGAAGGTGGTGAAGAAGGCATATGGTATAGAAACATAGAAACATAGAAAAACTACAGCACAAACAGGCCCTTCGGCCCACAAGTTGTGCCGAACACATCCCTACCTTCTAGACCTACCTATAACCCTCAATCCTATTAAGCTCCATGTACTCATCCAGGAGTCTCTTAAAAGACCCTATTGAGTTCGCCTCCACCACCCCTGATGGCAGCCGATTCCACTCGCCCACCACCCTCTGTGTGAAAAAGTTACCCCTAACATCTCCCCTGTACCTACCCCCCAGCACCTTAAACCTGTGTCCTCTCGTAGCAGACATTTCCACCCTGGGAAAAAGCCTCAGAGTCCACCCGATCTATGCCTCTCAACATCTTATACACCTCTATTAGGTCTCCTCTCATCCTTTGTCTCTCCAAGGAGAAAAGACCAAGCTCCCTCAGCCTATCCTCATAAGGCATGCCACTCAATCCAGGCAACATCCTTGTAAATCTCCTCTGCATCCTTTCAATCTTTTCCACATCCTTCCTATAATTTGGCGACCAGAACTGAGCACAGTACTCCAAGTGGGGTCTGACGAGGGTCTTATACAGCTGCATCATTATCACCGGACTCCTAAACTCAATCCCTCAATTGATAAAGGCCAGCACACCATACGCCTTCTTAACCACCTCCTCCACCTGCGGGGCCGATTTCAGAGTCCTATGGACCCGGACCCCAAGGTCCTTCTGATTCTCTACAGTACTAAGAGTCTTTCCCTTTGTATTGTACTCCTTCATCCCATTTGTTCTACCAAAATGGACCACGACGCATTTATCTGGGTTGAAGTCCATCTGCCACTTGTCCGCCCAGTCTTGCATCCTATCTATGTCCCTCTGTAACTTCTGACATCCCTCCAGACTATCCACAACCTCACCAACCTTCGTGTCGTCGGCAAACTTACCAACCCATCCCTCTGCTTCCTCATCCAGGTCATTTATGAAAATGACAAACAGCAAGGGTCCCAGAACAGATCCCTGGGGCACACCACTGGTGACCGACCTCCATTTAGAAAAAGACCCATCTATACCCACTCTCTCCCTCCACCGGGCAGCAGCTCCTTGGATCCCATGCCCTCTCACTTTTTCTAGAAGCCTTGCATGGGGGACCTTATCGAACACCTTGCTAAAATCCATATAAACCACATCTACCGCCTTCCCTTCGTCAATGTGTTTAGTCACATTTTCGAAGAACACCACCAGGCCCGTAAGGCACGATCTGCCCGTGACAAAGCCATGCTGAGTATTCTTGAGCATACTAAACCTCTCTAAATGCTCATAAAACCTGTCCCTCAGGATCTTCTCCATCAGTTTACCAACCACTGAGGTTAGACTCACCGGTCGGTAATTACCTGGGCTATCCCTATTCCCCTTCTTGAAAATAGGAACCACATCCGCAATCCTCCAATCCTCCGGCACCTCTCCCGTCTCCATCGACGACGCAAAGATCATCGCCAGAGGCTCTGCAATCCCCTCCCTCGCCTCCCGCGGTAACCTGGGGTACATCCCATCCGGACCCGGCGACTTATCTATCTTGATGCCATTCAAAGATTCCAGCACAACCTCTTTCTTGAAGTCCACATACTCAATCCTTTCAGTCCACTGCAAGCCCACAGTACATCCACCCATGTCCTTCTCCTCTGTGAAAACCGAGGCAAAATACTCATTGAGCACCTCTGCCATTTCTACTGGTTCCGTACAGACTTTCCCACCTTCACCTTTTATAGGCCCTATTCCGTCACGTCTCATCCTTTTACTCTTCACATAATCCTACCTGCCAGGGCCTTCTCGTGGCCCCTTCTGGCTCTCCTAATTTCCTTCTTTAGTCCCTTCCTACAAGCCGTATACTCTTCTAAATCCCTATCTTCGCCAAGCTCTCTGAGCCTTTTGTATGCTTTCCTTTTCTTCTCGACTGGGTCCCACTTGCCTTTATAGGACGGGGTATAGAGTATAAAAGCTGGAGTCTGATGTTGCAGCTGTATAGAACACTGGTTAGGCCACATTTGGAGTACTGTGTCCAGTTCTGGTCGCCGCACTACCAGAAGGACGTGGAGGCTTTAGAGAGAGTGCAGAGAAGGTTTACCAGGATGTTGCCTGGTATGGAGGGTCTTAGCTATGAGGAGAGATTGGGTAGACTGGGGTTGTTCTCCCTGGAAAGACGGAGAATGAGGAGAGACCTAATAGAGATGTACAAAATTATGAAGGGTATAGATAGGGTGAACAGTGGGAAGCCTTTTCCCAGGTCAGAGGTGACGATCACGAGGGGTCACGGGCTCAAGGTGAGAGGGGCGAAGTATAACTCAGATATTAGAGGGATGTTTTTTACACAGAAGGTGGTGGGGGCCTGGAATGTGCTGCCAAGTAGGGTGGTGGAGGCAGGCACGCTGATATCGTTTAAGACTTACCTGGATAGTCACATGAGCAGTCTGGGAATGGAGGGATACAAACGAATGGTCTAGTTGGACCAATGAGTGGCACAGGCTTGGAGGGCCGAAGGGCCTGTTTCCTGTGCTGTACTGTTCTTTGTTCAACTTTCCCCCCCTCACCCTTAACCTCTCGTTATTTTCTCCCCTAGCCTCAGTGGAAAAAGTCTGCTTGCATTCACTCTATCTATACCCATCATAATTTTATTCACCACTATCAAATCTCTCCTCATTCTTCTGCACTCCAGGGAATAAAGTCCCAACCTATTCAACCTTTCTCTGTAACTCAGTTTCTCAAGTCCCGGCAACATCCTTGTAAACCTTCTCTGCACTCTTTCAACCATATTAATATCCTTCCTGTAATTAGGTGACCAAAACTGCACACAATACTCCAAATTCGGCCTCACCAAAGTCTTATACAACCTCACCATAACATTCCAACTCCTATACTCAATACTTTGATTTATAAAGGCCAATGTACCAAAAGCACTCTTTACGACCCTACCTGTGACGCCACTTTTAGGGAATTATGTATCTGTATTCCCAGATCCCTCTGTTCTACTGCACTCTTCAGTGTCCTACCATTTACCTTGTATGTTCTACCTTGGTTTGTCCTTCCAAAGTGCAATACCTCACACTTGTCTGCATTAAACTCCATCTGCCATTTTTCAGCCCATTTTTCTAGCTGGTCCAAACCTCTGCAAGCTTTGAAAACCTTCCTCACTGTCCACTACACCTCCAATCTTTGTACCATCAGCAAATTTGCTGATCCAATTTACCACATTATCATCCAGATCATTGATATAGATGACAAACAACAATGGACACAGCACTGATCCCTGTGGCACACCACTAGTCACAGGCCTCCACTCGGAGAAGCAATCCTCCACTACCACTCTCTGGCTTCTTCCATTGAGCCAATGTCTAATCCAATTTACTACCTCTCCATGTATACCTAGCGACTGAACCTTCCTGACTAACCTCCCATGTGGGACCTTGTCAAAGGCCTTACTGAAGTCCATATAGACAACATCCACTGCCTTCCCATCATCCACTTTCCTGGTAACCTCTTCGAAAAACTCTAATAGATGGTTAAACATGACCTACCACGCACAAAGCCATATTGACTCTCCCTAATAAGTCCTGTCTATCCAAATATTTGTAGATCCTATCTCTTAGTATTCCTCCCAATAATTTACCTACTACTGACGTCAAACATACCGGCCTATAATTTCCCGCATTACTTTTTGAGCCTTTTTAAAACAAAGGAACAACATGAGCTATCCTCCAGTCATCCGGCACCTCAACCGTGGATACCGACATTTTAAATATATCTGCCAGGGCCCCTGCAATTTCAACACTAGTCTCCTTCAAGGTCCGTGGGAATACCCTGTCCGGCCCTGGGGATTTATCTACTCTGATTTGCCCCAAGACAGCAAGCACCTCCTCCCCTTTAATCTGTATAGGTTCCATGACCTCCCTACTTGTTTGCCTTATTTCCAGAGACTCCATGCCAGTTTCCTTAGTAAATACGGGTGCAAAAAACCCATTTAATATCTCCCCCATTTCTTTGGTTCCATACATAGCCAACCACTCTGATCTTCAAGAGGACCAATTTTATCCCTTACTATCCTTTTGCTCTTAATATACCTGTCGAAGCTCTTTGGATTATCCTTCACCTTGTCTGCCAAAGCAACCTCATGTCTTCTTGTTGCCCTCCTGATTTCTTTCTTAAGTAGTTTCTTGCACTTTTTATACTCCTCAAGCATCTTATTTGCTCCCTGTTGCCTTTACATGTCACACATGTCTCTCTTCTTCTTTATCAGAGTTCCAATATCCCTCGAGAACCAAGGTTCCTTATTCTTATTCACTTTGCCTTTAATCCTGGCAGGAACATACAAACTCTTCACTCTCAAAATTTCTCCTTTGAAGGCCTCCCACTTACCAATCACATCCTTGCCAGAGAACAGCCTGTCCCAATCCACGCTTTTTAGATCCTTTCTCATTTCTTCAAATTTGGCCTTTTTCCAGTTTAGAGCCTCAACCCGAGGATCAGATCTATCTTTATCCATGATCAACTTGAAACTAATGGCGTTATGATCACTGGAACTAAAGTGTTCCAGTGTTTGAAAAACAACCCTCGACAACCACCTTCTGGCTTTTGTCATCAATAAGAGTTTTAACAACAAACTTGCTACCAAATAAACCTGCTGGACTTTAACCTGGTGTTGTTAGAACTCTTACTGTGTTTACCCCAGTCCAACGCCGGCATCTCCACATTTTGTCATCAAGCCAATTTTGTATCTAATTGGCTACCTCACCCTGGATCTTGTGAGATTTAACCTTATGCAACAACCAACCATGCGGTACCTTGTCAAAGGCCTTGCTAAAGTCCATGTAGACAACATCAACTGCACTGCCCTCATCTACCTTCTTGGTTACCCCTTCAAAAAACTCAATCAAGTTTGTGAGACATGATTTTCCACTCACAAAGCCATGCTGACTGTCCCTAATCAGTCCTTGCGTCTCTAAATGCCTGTAGATCCTATCTCTCAGAATACCTTCTAACAACTTACCCACTACAGACATTAGGCTCACCGGCCTGTAGTTCCCAGGCTGCTGAGTCTGATAGAGGGATATGGACATTTGGCCCATATCCCTCTATACCCATCTTACCCATGAAACTGTCTAAATACATTTTAAAGTCCAAATTGTACCCGCCTCGACTACTACCTCTGGCAGCTTGTTCCAGACACTCACCACCCTGTGTGTGAAACAATTGCCCCTCTGGACACTTTTGTATCTCTACCCTCTCACCTTAAACCTATGCCCTCTAGTTTTACACTCCCCTACCTTTGGGAAAAGATATTGACTATCTAGCTGATCTGTGCCCCTCATTATTTTAGGCTATTTTGTGGAAGAGTCGCAAATGATATTGAAGATTTTGCAGTCACCAGCGGACATGCCCAGTTCTGACGTTAAGGTGGGACGGAGGGTGAAGCAGCTGAAGGTGTGTGGGCCCAGCGCACCCACAATAATTTCACTGTGTGTCAGTGTCCTTGGACATGTTGAAGATAGCAGGTGAACAGACAGCCATTCAGAAAGACTCTGAATGAAACCACCAACACTGACACAAGCACAACCCATATACAGCAGACAAGGTGAAAGAAAGTGCCAGCTCCCACCTGCCTGTGGAGATCGGTCTGGGGATGAGGAGACAGATCGCGTTGGTCTCATTGGAGAGGTTCCTGGAAAGCGTCTCTCAGCTCGACTGACAGAGAGACTGCGGGACCTGGTCCACCTCCTGCAACACAAGGAGAATGAGGGCACACGTCACCCATACACACTGTACACACCCCACCCATACACACACTGTACACACCTCACCCATACACACTGTACACACCCCACCCATACACACTGTACACACCTCACCCATACACACACTGTACACACCCCACCCATACACACTGTACACACCTCACCCATACACACACTGTACACACCCCACCCATACACACACTGTACACACCCCACCCATACACACTGTACACACCCCACCCATACACACACTGTACACACCCCACCCATACACACTGTACACACCTCACCCATACACACACTGTACACACCCCACCCATACAGTGTACACACCCCACCCATACACAGTGTACACACCCCACCCATACACACACTGTACACACCCCACCCATACAGTGTACACACCCCACCCATACACACACTGTACACACAACAAAGAACAAAGAACAGTACAGCACAGGAAACAGGCCCTTCGGCCCTCCAAGCTCCTTGGTCCAACTCGACCAATCGTTTGTATCCCTCCATTCCCAGGCTGCTCATGTGACTATCCAGGTAAGTCTTAAACGATGTCAGCGTGCCTGTCTCCACCACCCTACTTGGCAGCACAATCCAGGCCCCCACCACCCTCTGTGTAAAAAACGTCCCTCTGATATCTGAGTTATACTTCGCCCCTCTCACCTTGAGCCCGTGACCCCTTGTGATCGTCACCTCCGACCTGGGAAAAAGCTTCCCACTGTTCACCCTATCTATACCCTTCATAATCTTGTACACCTTTATTAGATCTCCCCTCATTCTCCGTCTTTCCAGGGAGAACAACCCCAGTTTACCCAATCTCTCCTCATAGCTAAGACCCTCCATACCAGGCAACATCCTGGTAAACCTTCTCTGCACTCTCTCTAACGCCTCCACGTCCTTCTGGTAGTGCGGCGACCAGAACTAGACGCAGTACTCCAAATGTGGCCTAACCAGCGTTCTATACAGCTGCATCATCAGACTCCAGCTTTTATACTCTATACCCCGTCCTATAAAGGCAAGCATACCATATGCCTTCTTCACCACCTTCTCCACCTGTGTTGCCACCTTCAAGGATTTGTGGACTTGCACACCTAGGTCCCTCTGTGTTTCTATACTCCTGATGACTCTGCCATTTATTGTATAACTCCTCCCTACATTATTTCTTCCAAAATGCATCACTTCGCATTTATCCGGATTAAACTCCATCTGCCACCTCTCCGCCCAATTTCCCAGCCTATCTATATCCTGCTGTATTGCCTGACAATGCTCTTCGCTATCTGCAAGTCCAGCGATCTTTGTGTCATCCGCAAACTTGCTGATTACACCAGTTACACCTTCTTCCAAATCATTTATATATATCACAAATAGCAGAGGTCCAAGTACAGAGCCCTGCGGAACACCACTGGTCACAGATCTCCAACCGGAAAAAGACCCTTCGACCACTACCCTCTGTCTCCTATGGCCAAGCCAGTTCTCCACCCATCTAGCCACTTCTCCTTGTATCCCATGAGCCTTAACCTTCTTAACCAACCTGCCATGTGGGACTTTGTCAAATGCCTTACTGAAATCCATATAGACGACATCCACGGCCCTTCCTTCATCAACCGTTTTTGTCACTTGCTCAAAAAACTCCACCAAATTTGTAAGGCACGACCTTCCTCTTACAAAACCATGCTGTCTGTCACTAATGAGATTGTTCCGTTCTAAATGCACATACATCCTGTCTCTAAGAATCCTCTCCAACAACTTCCCTACCACGGACGTCAAACTCACCGGCCTATAATTTCCTGGGTTATCCCTGCTACCCTTCTTAAACAACGGGACCACATTCGCTATCCTCCAATCCTCAGGGACCTCACCCATGTCCAAAGAAGTGACAAAGATTTCCGTCAGAGGCCCAGCAATTTCATCTCTCGTCTCCCTGAGCAGTCGAGGATAGATGCCATCAGGCCCTGGGGCTTTGTCAGTTTTAATGTTCCCTAAAAAACCTAACACTTCCTCTCTTGTAATGGAGATTTTCTCTAACGGGTCAACACCTCCCTCCGAGACACTCCCGGTTAACACACCCCTCTCTTTCGTGAATACCGATGCAAAGTATTCATTTAGGATCTCCCCTATTCCCTTGGGTTCTAAGCATAATTCCCCTCCTTTGTCCCACCCATACGCACTGTACGCACCTCACTGCTACCCTCTGTCTCCTTTGGCCGAGCCAGTTTTGTATCCCAGTGCAATCTAGTGCAATATTAATTGCAGTTATCACCATTCAGAATATAAACTTCATAACCCCAAACACTGACTTTGCTGCTTTCATCAATTTGCAGAACTCAAACCTTGCTTCCACTCGATGCTAATTTCCTGAAGCAGTGTTCATTAACTCCGAATGGACAAGTGGTGTTTGTGACACAGCGGCACTGAGGGGTCCCGGTGGGGCTGAAATGGCTCCACCTGATGGAGTGGGGATGGTGACGAGGATTGTCGCTGCTCCCTGTCTGTGGACTGTGTTCTGCCGTCCTGTACTTACCCTGCTGGAGTGCTGCTGTGGCGAGTCTGGGTCAGTTGAACTGATTTTCTTGGCTTTTCCCCCAGAGTGTGTGGGCGAGTGGTGGGAAGCTGGACGGTGTCACACAACATCTCGTTCATCAAGCTCAGCGCTGCCCGTGTTCGCTCTTCATGATTCTCAGCCAAAGTTACTCTGCAGAGAAAAGGAAAAGTAACTGGGCAGTGATAATCAAAGGCCAAAGGAACCCAGCAATCCACAATCCAAACTCAACAAAGGCTCTGCTTCTCACAGCCACAGAATTGTTACAGCACAGAGGAGGCCATTCGGCCCATCGTGTCTTCCTGGCTCTCCAATCGAGCACCGTGACATAGTGCCATTCCCCTGCCTTTCCCCCCGCACCCCTGCACATTTGTTTCTACTCAAATAATCATCTAATCCCCTCTCGAACGCCTCGATGAAGCTGCCTCTACCACATTTCCAGGTGGAACATCCCAGACTCCAACCACTCACATTTTCTCACATCACAGTTGCTTCTTTTGCAAATCACTTTAAATCTGTTCTCGATCCTTTCACAAGCAGGGACAGTTTCTCCCTATCTACTCTGTCCAGTTCCCTCAAGATTTTGAAAAACTCTATCTAATCTCCTCTTAACCTTCTCTCCAGAGAGAACAGTCCCAACCTCTCCAATCTATCCTCATCACTGAAGTTCCTCATCCCTGGAACCATTCTTGTAAATCTCTTCTGCGCTCTCTCCAATGCCTTCACATCCTTCCTATAGAGTGGAGCCCAGAACTGTACACAATATTCCAGCTGAGGTTGAATCAGTGCGATTAATAAAGACATTAAGAAGTCTTACAACACCAGGTTAAAGTCTAACAGGTTTATTTGGTAGCACGAGCCACTAGCTTTCGGAGCGCTGTCCCTTCGTCAGGTGAGTGGGAGTTCTGTTTGTGAACAGTAACTGGCCTCTCCACCTGTCCTGCCACCTTCTCGATCTCTGCACAGACTCACCCAGGTCTCTCTGCTCCTGCATGCTTTAATAACTTTACCCTTTGTTTTACAGTGAGGGGAAGGCTGTTTTGACCATTGCAAACAGATTATCTCGAAGTGCACCAACATATGAATTTGGGGCAGACCATTCAGCCTCTCAAGCGCACACCGCCACCAATAAAAAAATGGCAGACTGGACTGTGGTCTCACTTCCACATACTGCCCCGACAACCTCCAATCACGTCACAATCTCTCATCGGTCAAGAAGATATCTGCTTCTGCCAGCAGATCTGCAACTGCAGGTTGGTGATGGCCCAGTGGTATTATCGATAGACTATTAATCCAGAAACTCATCTAATGTTCTGGGGACCCGGGTTCGAATCCCGCCACGGCAGATGGTATAATGCGAATTCAATAAAAAATATCTGGAATTAAGAATCTACTGATGATCATGAAACCCATTGTCGATTGTTGGAAAAACCCATCTGGGTCACTAATGTCCTTTAGGGAAGGAAATCTGCCGTCCTTACCCGGTCTGGCCTACACGTGACTCCAGACCCACAGCCAATGTGTTTGACTCTCAACTGCCCTCCAAGGGCAAATAAGGATGGGCCAATGCCCATTTAATATGAATAAATGAAAAAAAATGAAAGACTCGCCTCCACCTCTCTCTGCGGGAGAGAGTTCCACAGGCTCCGAGAGAATTAACACCTTTCCATGATTTGAAATGGGAAACCCCTGGTGTTTAAAAGTGGCCGAAACACTGAGGGAATCGGTCAGTCTCAGGGTTACGACACAGTGAATCGGTCAGTCTCAGGGTTACGACACAGTGAATCGGTCAGTCTCAGGGTTACTGTACACAGTGAATCGGTCAGTCTCAGGGTTACTGTACACAGTGAATCGGTCAGTCTCAGGGTTACGACACAGTGAATCGGTCAGTCTCAGGGTTACGACACAGTGAATCAGTCAGTCTCAGGGTTACTGTACACAGTGAATCGGTCAGTCTCAGGGTTACTGTACACAGTGAATCGGTCAGTCTCAGGGTTACGACACAGTGAATCGGTCAGTCTCAGGGTTACTTTACACAGTGAATCGGTCAGTCTCAGGGTTACTGTACACAGTGAATAGGTCAGTCTCAGGGTTACTGTACACAGTGAATCGGTCAGTCTCAGGGTTACGACACAGTGAATCGGTCAGTCTCAGGGTTACGACACAGTGAATCGGTCAGTCTCAGGGTTACGACACAGTGAATCAGTCAGTCTCAGGGTTACTGTACACAGTGAATCGGTCAGTCTCAGGGTTACGACACAGTGAATCGGTCAGTCTCAGGGTTACGACACAGTGAATCGGTCAGTCTCAGGGTTACGACACAGTGAATCGGTCAGTCTCAGGGTTACTGTACACAGTGAATCGGTCAGTCTCAGGGTTACTGTACACAGTGAATCGGTCAGTCTCAGGGTTACGACACAGTGAATCGGTCAGTCTCAGGGTTACTGTACACAGTGAATCGGTCAGTCTCAGGGTTACGACACAGTGAATCGGTCAGTCTCAGGGTTACGACACAGTGAATCGGTCAGTCTCAGGGTTACGACACAGTGAATCGGTCAGTCTCAGGGTTACGACACAGTGAATCGGTCAGTCTCAGGGTTACGACACGGTGAATCGGTCAGTCTCAGGGTTACTGTACACAGTGAATCGGTCAGTCTCAGGGTTACTGTACACAGTGAATCGGTCAGTCTCAGGGTTACTGTACACAGTGAATCGGTCAGTCTCAGGGTTACGACACAGTGAATCGGTCAGTCTCAGGGTTACTGTACACAGTGAATCGGTCAGTCTCAGGGTTACGACACAGTGAATCGGTCAGTCTCAGGGTTACGACACAGTGAATCAGTCAGTCTCAGGGTTACTGTACACAGTGAATCGGTCAGTCTCAGGGTTACGACACAGTGAATCGGTCAGTCTCAGGGTTCCTGTACACAGTGAATCGGTCAGTCTCAGGGTTACGACACAGTGAATCGGTCAGTCTCAGGGTTACTGTACACAGTGAATCGGTCAGTCTCAGGGTTACTGTACACAGTGAATCGGTCAGTCTCAGGGTTACGACACAGTGAATCGGTCAGTCTCAGGGTTACTGTACACAGTGAATCGGTCAGTCTCAGGGTTACTGTACACAGTGAATCGGTCAGTCTCAGGGTTACGACACAGTGAATCGGTCAGTCTCAGGGTTCCTGTACACAGTGAATCGGTCAGTCTCAGTGTTACGACACAGTGAATCGGTCAGTCTCAGGGTTACTGTACACAGTGAATCGGTCAGTCTCAGGGTTACGACACAGTGAATCGGTCAGTCTCAGGGTTACGACACAGTGAATCGGTCAGTCTCAGGGTTACGACACAGTGAATCGGTCAGTCTCAGGGTTACGACACAGTGAATCGGTCAGTCTCAGGGTTACTGTACACAGTGAATCGGTCAGTCTCAGGGTTACGACACAGTGAATCGGTCAGTCTCAGGGTTACTATACACAGTGAATCGGTCAGTCTCAGGGTTACTGTACACAGTGAATCGGTCAGTCTCAGGGTTACGACACAGTGAATCGGTCAGTCTCTGGGTTACGACACAGTGAATCGGTCAGTCTCAGGGGGTTACGACACAGTGAATCGGTCAGTCTCAGGGTTCCTGTACACAGTGAATCGGTCAGTCTCAGGGTTACTGTACACAGTGAATCGGTCAGTCTCAGGGTTACTGTACACAGTGAATCGGTCAGTCTCAGGGTTACGACACAGTGAATCGGTCAGTCTCAGGGTTACTGTACACAGTGAATCGGTCAGTCTCAGGGTTACTGTACACAGTGAATCGGTCAGTCTCAGGGTTACTGTACACAGTGAATCGGTCAGTCTCAGGGTTACGACACAGTGAATCGGTCAGTCTCAGGGTTACTGTACACAGTGAATCGGTCAGTCTCAGGGTTACGACACAGTGAATCGGTCAGTCTCAGGGTTCCTGTACACAGTGAATCGGTCAGTCTCAGGGTTCCTGTACACAGTGAATCGGTCAGTCTCAGGGTTACGACACAGTGAATCGGTCAGTCTCAGGGTTACTGTACACAGTGAATCGGTCAGTCTCAGGGTTACGACACAGTGAATCGGTCAGTCTCAGGGTTACTGTACACATTGAATCGGTCAGTCTCAGGGTTACTGTACACAGTGAATCGGTCAGTCTCAGGGTTACGATACAGTGAATCGGTCAGTCTCAGGGTTACTGTACACAGTGAATCGGTCAGTCTCAGGGTTACTGTACACAGTGAATCGGTCAGTCTCAGGGTTACTGTACACAGTGAATCGGTCAGTCTCAGGGTTACTGTACACAGTGAATCGGTCAGTCTCAGGGTTACGACACAGTGAATCGGTCAGTCTCAGGGTTACTGTACACAGTGAATCGGTCAGTCTCAGGGTTACTGTACACAGTGAATCGGTCAGTCTCAGGGTTCCTGTACACAGTGAATCGGTCAGTCTCAGGGTTACGACACAGTGAATCGGTCAGTCTCAGGGTTACTGTACACAGTGAATCGGTCAGTCTCAGGGTTACGACACAGTGAATCGGTCAGTCTCAGGGTTACTGTACACAGTGAATCGGTCAGTCTCAGGGTTACGACACAGTGAATCGGTCAGTCTCAGGGTTACTGTACACAGTGAATCGGTCAGTCTCAGGGTTACGACACAGTGAATCGGTCAGTCTCAGGGTTACTGTACACAGTGAATCGGTCAGTCTCAGGGTTACTGTACACAGTGAATCGGTCAGTCTCAGGGTTACGACACAGTGAATCGGTCAGTCTCAGGGTTACGACACAGTGAATCGGTCAGTCTCAGGGTTACTGTACACAGTGAATCGGTCAGTCTCAGGGTTACGACACAGTGAATCGGTCAGTCTCAGGGTTACTGTACACAGTGAATCGGTCAGTCTCAGGGTTACTATACACAGTGAATCGGTCAGTCTCAGGGTTACTATACACAGTGAATCGGTCAGTCTCAGGGTTACTGTACACAGTGAATCGGTCAGTCTCAGGGTTACTGTACACAGTGAATCGGTCAGTCTCAGGGTTACGACACAGTGAATCGGTCAGTCTCAGGGTTACTGTACACAGTGAATCGGTCAGTCTCAGGGTTACTGTACACAGTGAATCGGTCAGTCTCAGGGTTACGACACAGTGAATCGGTCAGTCTCAGGGTTACTGTACACAGTGAATCGGTCAGTCTCAGGGTTACGACACAGTGAATCGGTCAGTCTCAGGGTTACGACACAGTGAATCGGTCAGTCTCAGGGTTACTGTACACAGTGAATCGGTCAGTCTCAGGGTTACTATACACAGTGAATCGGTCAGTCTCAGGGTTACTGTACACAGTGAATCGGTCAGTCTCAGGGTTACTGTACACAGTGAATCGGTCAGTCTCAGGGTTACGACACAGTGAATCGGTCAGTCTCAGGGTTACTGTACACAGTGAATCGGTCAGTCTCAGGGTTACGACACAGTGAATCGGTCAGTCTCAGGGTTACTGTACACAGTGAATCGGTCAGTCTCAGGGTTACTGTACACAGTGAATCGGTCAGTCTCAGTGTTACTGTACACAGTGAATCGGTCAGTCTCAGGGTTACTGTACACCGTGAATCGGTCAGTCTCAGGGTTCCTGTACACAGCGAATCGGTCAGTCTCAGGGGGTTACGACACAGTGAATCGGTCAGTCTCAGGGTCACTGTACACAGTGAATCGGTCAGTCTCAGGGTTACGACACAGTGAATCGGTCAGTCTCAGGGTCACTGTACACAGTGAATCGGTCAGTCTCAGGGTTACTGTACACAGTGAATCGGTCAGTCTCAGGGGGTTACGACACACTGAATCGGTCGGTCTCAGGGTTACTGTACACAGTGAATCGGTCAGTCTCAGGGTTACGACACAGTGAATCGGTCAGTCTCAGGGTTCCTGTACACAGCGAATCGGTCAGTCTCAGGGGGTTACGACACAGTGAATCGGTCAGTCTCAGGGTCACTGTACACAGTGAATCGGTCAGTCTCAGGGTTACGACACAGTGAATCGGTCAGTCTCAGGGTTACTGTACACAGTGAATCGGTCAGTCTCAGGGTTACGACACAGTGAATCGGTCAGTCTCAGGGTTACGACACAGTGAATCGGTCAGTCTCAGGGTTACTGTACACAGTGAATCGGTCAGTCTCAGGGTTACGACACAGTGAATCGGTCAGTCTCAGGGTTACTGTACACAGTGAATCGGTCAGTCTCAGGGTTACGACACAGTGAATCGGTCAGTCTCAGGGTTACGACACAGTGAATCGGTCAGTCTCAGGGTTACTGTACACAGTGAATCGGTCAGTCTCAGGGTTACTGTACACAGTGAATCGGTCAGTCTCAGGGTTACGACACAGTGAATCGGTCAGTCTCAGGGTTACTGTACACAGTGAATCGGTCAGTCTCAGGGTTACTGTACACAGTGAATCGGTCAGTCTCAGGGTTACTTTACACAGTGAATCGGTCAGTCTCAGGGTTACTGTACACAGTGAATCGGTCAGTCTCAGGGTTACTGTACACAGTGAATCGGTCAGTCTCAGGGTTACGACACAGTGAATCGGTCAGTCTCAGGGTTACGACACAGTGAATCGGTCAGTCTCAGGGTTACTGTACACAGTGAATCGGTCAGTCTCAGGGTTACTGTACACAGTGAATCGGTCAGTCTCAGGGTTACGACACAGTGAATCGGTCAGTCTCAGGGTTACTGTACACAGTGAATCGGTCAGTCTCAGGGTTACTGTACACAGTGAATCGGTCAGTCTCAGGGTTACGACACAGTGAATCGGTCAGTCTCAGGGTTACGACACAGTGAATCGGTCAGTCTCAGGGTTACGACACAGTGAATCGGTCAGTCTCAGGGTTACGACACAGTGAATCGGTCAGTCTCAGGGTTACGACACGGTGAATCGGTCAGTCTCAGGGTTACTGTACACAGTGAATCGGTCAGTCTCAGGGTTACGACACGGTGAATCGGTCAGTCTCAGGGTTACGACACAGTGAATCGGTCAGTCTCAGGGTTACGACACAGTGAATCGGTCAGTCTCAGGGTTACGACACGGTGAATCGGTCAGTCTCAGGGTTACTGTACACAGTGAATCGGTCAGTCTCAGGGTTACTGTACACAGTGAATCGGTCAGTCTCAGGGTTACGATACAGTGAATCGGTCAGTCTCTGGGTTCCTGTACACAGTGAATCGGTCAGTCTCAGGGTTCCTGTACACAGTGAATCGGTCAGTCTCAGGGTTACGACACAGTGAATCGGTCAGTCTCAGGGTTACTGTACACAGTGAATCGGTCAGTCTCAGGGTTACGACACAGTGAATCGGTCAGTCTCAGGGTTACTGTACACAGTGAATCGGTCAGTCTCAGGGTTACGACACACTGAATCGGTCAGTCTCAGGGTTACGACACAGTGAATCGGTCAGTCTCAGGGTTACGACACAGTGAATCGGTCAGTCTCAGCGTTACTGTACACAGTGAATCGGTCAGTCTCAGGGTTACTGTACACAGTGAATCGGTCAGTCTCAGGGTTACTGTACACAGTGAATCGGTCAGTCTCAGGGTTACTGTACACAGTGAATCGGTCAGTCTCAGGGTTACTGTACACAGTGAATCGGTCAGTCTCAGGGTTACGACACAGTGAATCGGTCAGTCTCAGGGTTACTGTACACAGTGAATCGGTCAGTCTCAGGGTTACGACACAGTGAATCGGTCAGTCTCAGGGTTACTGTACACAGTGAATCGGTCAGTCTCAGGGTTACGACATACTGAATCGGTCAGTCTCAGGGTTACGACACAGTGAATCGGTCAGTCTCAGGGTTACGACACAGTGAATCGGTCAGTCTCAGGGTTACTGTACACAGTGAATCGGTCAGTCTCAGGGTTACTGTACACAGTGAATCGGTCAGTCTCAGGGTTACGACACAGTGAATCGGTCAGTCTCAGGGTTACGACACAGTGAATCGGTCAGTCTCAGGGTTACTGTACACAGTGAATCGGTCAGTCTCAGGGTTACTGTACACAGTGAATCGGTCAGTCTCAGGGTTACTATACACAGTGAATCGGTCAGTCTCAGGGTTACTGTACACAGTGAATCGGTCAGTCCCAGGGTTACGACACAGTGAATCGGTCGGTCTCAGGGTTACTGTACACAGTGAATCGGTCAGTCTCAGGGTTCCTGTACACAGCGAATCGGTCAGTCTCAGGGGGTTACGACACAGTGAATCGGTCAGTCTCAGGGTCACTGTACACAGTGAATCGGTCAGTCTCAGGGTTACGACACAGTGAATCGGTCAGTCTCAGGGTTACTGTACACAGTGAATCGGTCAGTCTCAGGGTTACGACACAGTGAATCGGTCAGTCTCAGGGTTACTGTACACAGTGAATCGGTCAGTCTCAGGGTTACTGTACACAGTGAATCGGTCAGTCTCAGTGTTACGACACACTGAATCGGTCAGTCTCAGGGTTACTGTACACAGTGAATCGGTCAGTCTCAGGGTTACGACACAGTGAATCGGTCAGTCTCAGGGTCACTGTACACAGTGAATCGGTCAGTCTCAGGGTTACGACACAGTGAATCGGTCAGTCTCAGGGTTACGACACAGTGAATCGGTCAGTCTCAGGGTTACTGTGCACAGTGAATCGGTCCGTCTCAGGGTTACGACACAGTGAATCGGTCCGTCTCAGGGTTACGACACAGTGAATCGGTCAGTCTCAGGGTTACGACACAGTGAATCGGTCAGTCTCAGTGCATTGGTCTCTTTTGGTATTTGTATAATATTAAAAAATTACCTTTTTCTTACTGCATTTCGCTTCTGATTTTCTTTAATGTCTTTGTTTGTGAGTTTTTTCTGTGATGAAAGTAAATATAATTAGTAGAGAAAGAAAAATCAGGAATTGGTTTATGAAGCGAACCCTGGATTTGACGTGTCCAGGAGCAGCAGCTAGGATGGAAGTTCCTCCCTACCTGTTTGGGATGGTATGGCGCTCGCTCCCTTGTCCTCAGATCTTCTCGATGTTGTTGATACGTCTGAAGTCTCTGCTGTCTCTTCTGTTTCATCCATTCCCGAACTTCCTTCTGTTCATGCTCACTTCTCTTTGGAGGTTTAGAATATCTACACATTGGATAAAGCAAGGGATAATCAGCATTTGTCTGGAAACAAGGAGAATCAGGATATGGAAAGAACAGAGTCATCTGGGCTGCAGAGGAATCTGGAGTGGGAGGGTGAAAATCCAGCTGTCGTGGTCCATGTAGGTGCCAATGACATAGACAAAACAGGAACTCAGGATCGACAGAGGGAGTACGAAGAGCGTGGGAACAAATTAAAAAGCAGAACCAACAAGGTGGTAATCTCTGGATTACTACCTGAGCCACGCGCAAATTGGCACAGGGTTAATAGGATTAAGGAGACAAATGTGTGGCTCAAGGATTGGTGTGGGAGGAATGGGTTCGAATTCATGGGGCATTGGCACCAGTATTTGGGCAGATGGGACCTGTATAAATGGGATGGTCTCCGTTTGAACCGTGCTGGGACCAGAGTCCTAGCGAATCGTATCACTAGGGCTGTAGATAGGGCTTTAAACTAATTTATGGGGGGGAGGGTGCAGAGGTAAGAGGAATTACGAAATCAATGGTAGAGAGGGAGCGAGTGCAAGTGAATGAGGGCATTCAAGTAGTTAAAGGAGTAGAGGGCGAGGGAGAGGTTGATAGCGTTTCATCAAATCGGGTCCAGATAAAAGCTGGAATAAAGACACTTTGCCTGAATGCAAGAAGCATTCGGAACAAAGTTAATGAGTTGATGGTGCAAATCAGCACTAATGGGTATGATCTAGTGGCCATTACAGAAACGTGGCTGCAGGGAGACCAGGACTGGGAGATGAACATCCAGGGGTATCAGGCATTTAGGAAGAATAGACAGGAAGGAAAAGGTGATGGGGTAGCTCTGTTAATAAAAGATAATATCAGGGTAGTAGTGAGGGATGACATAGGCTCTCAGGAACAAAACGTGGAATCGTTATGGGTAGAGATAAGGAATAGTAGGGGGAGAAAGACACTAGTAGGCGTGGTCTATAGGCCCCCAAATAATAATGTTGAGGTGGGGAGGGCTATAAACAAGCAAATAATGGATGCGTGCAAAAACGGAACGGCAAAAATCATGGGGGACTTCAACCTGCATATTGATTGGCTGACTCAAGTTGGAAGGTGTGGGATGGAGGAAATGCTGTCGGGATAGTTACCTTGAACAGTATGTTACAGAACCGACGAGGGAACGAGTTATCTTAGATCTGGTAATGTGTAACGAGGTAGGTAGAATTAAGGATGTTCTTGTGAAGGACCCTCTTGGGTCAAGTGATCACAATATGGTCGAATTTCTGGTACAAATGGAAGAGGAGAAAGTAGGGTCCCATACCAGTGTCTTCTGTTTGAACAGAGGGAAGTACGATAGGATGAGGGCTGAATTGGCTAAGGTGGACTGGGAGAGCAGACTGGTAGGTAGGACAGCTGAGGAACAGTGGAGGATTTTTAAGGAGATCTTTTTCAGTACTCAGCAACAATATATTCCGGTGATAAAGAAGGACTGTAAGAAAAGGGATAGCCAGCCGTGGATAATGAAGGAAATTAAGGAGAGTATTAAATAAAAAACCGATGGGTACAGAGTGGCCAAAAATAGTGGAGAATCGGAAGATTGGGAAAACTTTAAGAAACAACAAAGAACAACTAAGAAAGCGATAAAGAAAGGAAAGATAGGTTATGAAGCTAGGCTAGCTCTAAATATAAAAAATGACAGTAAAAGCTTTTACAAATATATAAAAAGGAATAGAGTGGCAAGAGTGAATGTTGGACCCTTGGAGGACGAGAGGGGGGATTTAATAGCGGGAAATGAGGAAATGGCTGAAACTTTAAATAAGTTTTTTGTGTCGGTCTTCAAAGAACAAAGAACAGTACAGCACAGGAAACAGGCCCTTCGGCCCTCCAAGCCTGTGCCGCTCCTTGGTCCAACTAGACCAATCGTTTGTATCCCTCCATTCCCAGGCTGCTCATGTGACTATCCAGGTAAGTCTTAAACGATGTCAGCGTGCCTGCCTCCACCACCCTACTTGGCAGCGCATTCCAGGCCCCCACCACCCTCTGCGTAAAAAACGTCCCTCTGATGTCTGAGTTATACTTCGCCCCTCTCAGCTTGAGCCCGTGACCCCTCGTGATCGTCACCTCCGACCTGGGAAAAAGCTTCCCACTGTTCACCCTATCTATACCCTTCATAATCTTGTACACCTCTATTAGATCTCCCCTCATTCTCCGTCTTTCCAAGGAGAACAACCCCAGTCTACCCAATCTCTCCTCATAGCCAAGACCCTCCATACCAGGCAACATCCTGGTAAACCTTCTCTGCACTCTCTCCAATGCCTCCACGTCCTTCTGGTAGTGCGGCGACCAGAACTGGACGCAGTACTCCAAATGTGGCCTAACCAGCGTTCTATACAGCTGCATCATCAGACTCCAACTTTTATACTCTATACCCCGTCCTATAAAGGCAAGCATACCATATGCCTTCTTCACCACCTTCTCCACCTGTGTTGCCACCTTCAAGGATTTGTGGACTTGCACACCTAGGTGCCTCTGTGTTTCTATACTCCTGATTCTATACTCCAGTGGAAGACACAAATAGTTTACCGAATATTAACGATAGAGGGTTGGTAGGAGGAGAGGTACTCAATACAATTAATGTTACCAGGGAGGCAGTGCTTGGTAGACTAACGGGACTGAAGGTGGACAAGTCCCCGGGCCCGGATGGAATGCATCCCAGGGTACTGAAAGAAATGTCAGAGGTAATAGCGGATGCGTTAGTGGTTATTTATCAAAATTCGTTGGATTCTGGGGTAGTGCAGGTGGATTGGAAAACGGCTAATGTTACGCCACTGTTTAAAAAAGGAAATAGACAAAAGGCGGGTAACTACAGGCCAGTTAGCTGAACGTCTGTAGTTGGGAAAATGCTGGAATCCATCATTAAAGAAGAAATAGCAGGCCATCTGGATAAGAATGATTCGACTAAGCAGACGCAGCATGGATTCATGAGGGGAAAGTCGTGCTTGATGAACTTGTTGGATTTTTATGAAGATGTGACGTTGATGGATGGCAACCGGTGATGCGGTGTTTTTGGATTTCCAAAAGGCGTTTGATAAGGTGCCTCACAAAAGGTTGCTGAAGAAGATTGGGTCACCCGGAGTTGGGGGTAGGGTGTTAGCGTGGATTGGGGATTGGCTATCCAACAGGAAGCAGACAGTCGGAATAAATGGGTGCTTTTCTGGTTGGCAGATGGTAACTAGTGGCGTGCCGCAGGGATCGGTACTGGGGCCTCAACTACTTACTATTTATATAGACAATCTGGAGGAGGGGACTGAGTGTAGGGTAACAAAGTTTGCAGACGACACAAAGATAATTGGAAAAGTGAATCATGTGGAGGGCATAGAAAGTCTGCAGAGAGATTTGGACAGGCTGAGTGAGTGGGCGAGGATCTGGCAGATGGAGTATAACGTTAACAAATGCGAGGTTATTCACTTTGGAGGAAATAATAGCAAATTGGATTATTATCTAAATGGAAAAAAATTACAACATGCTACTGTGCAAAGGGACCTGGGGGTCCTTGTGCATGAGACGCAAAAACCCAGTCTGCAGGTGCAACAGGTGATCAAGAAGGCAAATGGGATGTTGGCAAGGGGGATTGAATATAAAAGCAGAGATGTCTTGCTGCATCTGTACAGGGCATTGGTGGGGCCGCAGCTGGAATACTGTGTGCAGTACTGGTCCCGTTATTTGCGGAAGGATATATTGGCCTTGGAGGGAGTGCAGAGAAGGTTCACCAAGTTGATACCAGAGATGGGCGGCACGGTAGCACAGTGGTTAGCACTGCTGCTTCACAGCTCCAGGGATCTGGGTTCGATTCCCGGCTTGGGTCACTGTCTGTGTGGAGTTTGCACGTTCTCCTCGTGTCTGCGTGGGTTTCCTCCGGATGCTCCGGTTTCTTCCCACAGTCCAAAGATGTGCGGGTTAGGTTGATTGGCCATGCTAAAAATTGCCCTTAGTGTCCTGAGATGCATAGGTTAGAGGGATTAGTTGGGTAAATATGTAGGGATATGGGAATAGGGCCTGGGTGGGATTGTGGTCGGCGCAGACTCGATGGGCCGAATGGCCTCTTTCTGTCCTGTAGGGTTTCTATGATCTATTTCTATGAGGGGTGTTGATTATGAGGAGAGACTGAGCAGATTGGGTTTGTACTCGTTGGAATTTAGAAGGCTGAGGGGGATCTTACAGAGACCTATAAGATAATGAAGGGGCTGGATAGGGTAGAGGTGGAGAGATTCTTTCCACTTAGAAAGGAAGCTAGAACTAGAGGGCACAGCCTCAAAATAAAGGGGGGTCAGTTTAGGACAGAGTTGAGGAGGAACTTCTTCTCTCAGAGGGTGGTGAATCTCTGGAATTCTCTGCCCTCTGAAGTGGTGGAGGCTACCTCGTTGAATATGTTTAAATCACGGATAGATGGATTTCTGATCGGTCGGGGAATTAGGGGTTATGGGGATCAGGCGGGTAAGTGGAACTGATCCACTTCAGATCAGCCATGATCTTGTTGAATGGCGGGGCAGGCTCGAGGGGCTAGATGGCCTACTCCTGCTCCTATTTCTGATGTTCTTATGTGTAGGGTTTTGCAGTGTTCATGTAAGCCTACTTGTGACACTAATAAAATAAAAAATAAATGGGGTTCGATACAGAGTAAATTTCCTCTACACTGTCCCCATCAAACACTCCCAGGGCAGGTACAGCACGGGGTTAGTTAGAGTCATAGACGTTTACAGCATGGAAACAGGCCATTCAGCCCAACTTGTCCATGCCACTCAGTTTTTAGCATTAAGCTAGTACCAATTGCCCGCGTTTGACCCATATCCCTCTGTACCCATCGTACCCATGTAACTGTCTAAATGCTTTTTAAAAGACAAAATTGTACCCGCCTCAACTACTACCTCTGGCAGTTTGTTCCAGACACTCACCACCCTCTGACAAAATTGTGTGAAAAAATTGCCCCTCAGGACACTTTTGTATCTCTCCCCTCTCACCTTAAACCTATGCCCTCTAGTTTTAGACTCCCCTACCTTTGGGAAAAGATATTGACTATCCAGCTGATCTGTGCCCCTGCTAATTTTATAGGCCTCTATAAGATCACCCCTCAGCCTCCTACGCTCCAGAGAAAAAAGTCCCAGTCTATCCAGCCTCTCCTTATAACTCAAACCATCAAGTCCCGGTAGCATCCGAGTAAATCTTTTCTGCACTCTTTCTGGTTTTATAATATCCTTTCTATAATAGGGTGACCAGAATTGCAAGTGTGGCCTTACCAATGTCTTGACAACCTCAACAAGACGTCCCAACTCCTGTATTCAATGTTCTGACCAATGAAACCAAGCATGCCGAATGCCTTCTTCACCACTCTGTCCACCTGTGACTCCACTTTCAAGGAGCTACGAACCTGTACCCTTAGATCTCTTTGTTCTGTAACTCTCCCCAACGCCCGACCATTAACTGAGCAATCTCCCAAAATGCATCCCTTCGCATTTATCTAAATTAAACTCCTCCATCTGCCATTTGTCAGCCCACTGGCCCAATTGATCAAGATCTAGTTGCAATCCTGGATAACCTTCTTCACTGTCCACCATGCCACCAATCTTGGTGTTATTGGCAAACTTACTAACCATGCCTCCTATATTCTCATCCAAATCATTAATATAAATGACAAATAACAGTGGACCCAGCACCAATCCCTGAGGCACACCGCTGGTCACAGGCCTCCAGTTTCAAAAACAACCCTCTACAACCACTCTCTGTCTTCTGTCATCAAACCAAATTTGTATCCATTTGGCTACCTCGGCCTGGATCCTGTGAGATTTAACCTTATGCAACAACCTACCATGCGGTACCTTGTCAAAGGCCTTGCTAAAGTCCATGTAGACAACATCAATTGCACTGCCCTCATCGGCGGCACGGTAGCACAGTGCTTAGCACTGCTGCTTCACAGCTCCAGGGTCCCGGGTTCGGTTCCCGGCTCGGGTCACTGTCTGTGTGGAGTTTGCACATTCTCCTCATGTCTGCGTGGGTTTCCTCCGGGTGCTCCGGTTTCCTCCCACTGTCCAAAGATGTGCGGGTTAGGTTGTTTGGCCAGGTTAAAAATTGCCCCTTAGAGTCCTGGGATTAGTGGATAAATATGTGGGGGTAGGGCCTGGGTGGGATGGTGATCGGTGCAGGCTCGATGGGCCGAATGGCCTCCTTCTGCACTGTAGGGTTTCTATTCTATTCATCTACCTTCTTGGTTACCCCTTCAAAAAACTCAATCAAATTTGTGAGACATGATTTTCCACTCACAAAGCCATGCTGACTGTCCCTAATCAGTCCTTGTGTCTCTAAATGCCTGTAGATCCTCTCAGAATGCCTTCTAACAACTTACCCACCACAGACATTAGGTTCACTGGTCTGTCGTTCCCAGGCTTTTCCCTGCAGCCCTTTTTAAACAAAGGCACAACATTTGCCACTCTCCAATCTTCAGGCACCTCACCCGTGACTATCGATGATTCAAATATCTCGGCTAGGGGACCCGCAATTTTCTCCCTAGCCTCCCACAATGTCCTGGAATACACTTCATCAGGTCCCGGGGATTTATCTACCTTGATGCACTTTGAGACTTCCAGCACCTCCTTCTCTGTAATATGAACACTCCTCAAGACATCACTGTTTATTTCCCCAAGTTCCCTAACATCCATGCTTTTCTCAACAGTAAATACTGATGAGAAATTTTCATTTAGGATCTCACCCATCTCCTGTGGATAAGCACATAGATGACCTTGTTGATCCTTAAGAGGCCCTACTCTCTCCCTTGTTACTCTTTTGCCCTTTATGTATTTGTAGAAGCTCTTTGGATTCTCCTTTGCCTTATCTGCCAAAACAATCTCATGTCCCCTTTTTGCCCTCCTAATTTCTCTCTTAACTCTACTCTGATACCCTCTATACAAGGAATTTACAGAGTAAAGCTCCCCCTACACTGTTTCCCATCAAACTCTCCCAGGATAGTTTTCGGCGTTGAAGGTACAGTACTTAATGAAGAGTGGAGTGATTTTTACGTATCTCTCTGCCTCTGAGAGTGACCTGTAGAGAGGAATATTTTGGAATGTAGCTTATTGGCCAGTATTTACCTGGAGAGTTTTTGGATTTGTTCCTCGGAGAGGCCTAAGCCTTTTGTGGACAATTTTCCCTCAGTAAACAGCTCAGCAACAATATCACTCACACCACTCATTCCACTCAGGTGAAGCCGATTGTCCGTGGAGCTGCAAACATAAAACAGAGGAAAGGTCAGAGACCAGAGCCCAGGCAGGGCTGACCACAGGGCCCCTTACACCCTCAGCATCCACCACTCAGCCCAACATCTACTGAGGAATACAGCAAACCCATCATATCCCCTGTCAGTCTGACGTATATTCACGCGGTGTCTGGGATATATACGCAGCCCGGTGTCAGTCTGGGATATACACACAGACCCTGTATCTGTCGGGGGTACACACACAGACCCTGTGTCAGTCTGGGATATATACGCAGCCCGGTGTCAGTCTGGGATATACACAGCCCGGTGTCAGTCTGGGATATACACACAGACTGGTGTTCGTCTGGGATATACACACACAGACTGGTGTTCGTCTGGGATATACACACACACCCTGTGTCAGTCTGGGATATACACACAGACTGGTGTTCGTCTGGGATGTACACACAGACTGGTGTTCGTCTGGGATATACACACAGCCCGGTGTCAGTCTGGGATATACACACACAGACCCTGTGTCAGTCTGGAATATACAGACACACCCTGTCTGTGTCTGGGATATACACACAGACCCTGGGTCAGTCTGGGATATACACACAGACTCTGCGTCTGTCTGGGATTAACGCACAGACCCTGCGTCTGTCTGGGATATACACGCAGACCCTGCGTCTGTCTGGGATAAGCAGAGCTAATGCATGTTACACTAACCTTGCTGATTCTCTGCTCAGCCTGTGATGATCTGTGAAAAAAATGCACAAACACGTGAGATATATAGAAACTAGAAGCAGGAGGAGGCCATTCAGCCCTTCGAGCCTGCTCCACCATTCAGTTTGATCATGGCTGATCATCAAATTCAGTATCCTGATCCCCCCTTCCCCCATATCCCTCGATCCCCAAGAGCGAAATCTAATTTCTTCTTGAAATCAGACAACGTTTTGGCCTCGACTACATTCTGTGAGAGTGAATTCCACACATTCACCACCCTCTGGGTGAAGAAATTTCTCCTCGCCTCAGTTCTAAAAGATTTACCCCTTATCCTCAAACTATGACCCCTAGTTCTGGACTCCCCCACCATTGGGAACATTCTTTCTGAATCTACCCTGTCTAACCCTGTTAGAATTTTATAAGTTTCTATGAGATCCCCTCTCACTCTTCTAAACTCCAGTGAATATAATCCTAACAGACTTCGTCTCTCCTCATGTGACAGAGCTGCCATCTCAGGAATCAGCCTGGTAAACCTTCGCTGCACTCCCTCTATGGCAAGGACATCCTTCCTCAGATAAGGACACCAAAACTGCACACAATACTCCAGGTGTGGCCTCACCAACGCCCTGTACAATTGCAGTAAAACATCCCTATCCCTGTACTCAAATCCTCTCGCTATGAAGGCCAACATACCATTTGCCTTCTTTACTGCCTGCTGTACCTGCACGCTTACTTTCAGTGACTGATGCACGAGGACACCAGGTCTCGCTGAGTATCCACCTCTCTCAATTTACACCCATCCCAGTAATAATCTGTCTTCCTAGTATTGCTCCCAAAGTGGATAACCTCACATTTATCCACATTATACTGCATCTGCCATGCAGATACCCACACACACAGCCTGTCCAAATCACGCTGAAGCATCTCTGCATCCTCCTCACAGCTCACCCTCCCACCCAACTTTGTGTCATCTGCAAATTTGGAGATAACACAATTAGTTCCCTCTTCCAAATCATTAATATATAATGTGAATAGTTGGGGTCCACTAGTCAGACTGCCAATCAGAAAAAGACCCATTTATGCCAACTCTTTGCTTCCTATCTGCTAACCAGCTTTCTATCCATCTCAAGACATTCCCTGCAATCCCATGTGCTTTAGTCTATTATGTGAGACCTTGTCGAAAGCCTTCTGAAAGTCTAAACAAACCACATCCACTGGTTCCCCGTGGCCAACTCTACTGGTTACATCCTCAAAGAATTCCAGTGGATTCATCAAGCATGATTTCCCTTTTGTAAATCCATGCTGACTTTATCTGATTATACCACTGCATTCCAAATGCTGAGTTATGAAATCCTCGATAATGGACTCCAGCAACTTCCCCAGTACCAACGTTAGGCTCACTGGTCTATAGTTCCCTGTTATCTCTCTACCTCCCTTTTTGAATAGTGGGCTTACATTGGCTACTCTGCAATCTGTAGAAACTATTCCAGGGTCCAAAGAATTTTGGAAAATAACCACCAATGAATCTACTATTTCCTTAAGTACTCTGGGATGAAGATTATCAGAACCTGGAGATTTATCCACCTTCAATCCCATCAATTTCCCCCAAACCATTTCTCTACTAATGCTGATTCCTTCAGCTCCTCACTATAACATGTCTCTCTCAGCACTTCTGGTACATTATTCATGCCTTCCTTTGTGAAGACTGAAGCAAAGTACAAATTTAAACCATTGCCACAAAAAAGTTTGAAATAAAATCCATCAAAGCTTCTGTTTCAATCCGTCAGTGTCTTGTTTAAATCACTAAATGTTTCTACAGGAATTGAAATGTTCAATCTCCCACCCACTTTCAGGTTGAACTGAGTATCTAAAAGTTTATTTATTAGTCACAAGTAAGGCTTACATTAACACTGCAATGAAGCTACTGTGAAATTCCTATAGTCCTACATACGTGAGGGTTCTTGTGTTGACACTGATGTGCTCAGAGCTGCTGAAGGAAACATGGATTCGACACTCTGCCGGGAGAAACTGTGGACTGTGTTCTCAGAGTGAAGCAATCCACACAGTGCGGAAACTCAGCTTGGTCTTATTAACCTGAGCCAGTAGCTTCCTGTTCCTCAATAATCCAGGACAGGTTTGATGCAGATTAACAGGATTGAGGCTGCTCTGTGTGACTGTGACAAAGTTAATCTCACCTTCCTCAAACTGTCTGCAACCTTTTACACTGTGACCACCCCATCCTCCTCCAAGGAGACCATTCGGCCCATCGAGTCTGTACCGACCACAATCCCACCCAGGCCCTATCCCCTTAACCTCTCACCTTCCCCACTGCCTCCCAGCTGGATGGTACTACTCTGCCCCGATTCATTCTTATCTCTCCAATCACAGCCTGTCTCTCACTCCCTACCTCAATCCCCGTCTCTCTCACTCGCCCTGTCTGTCTCACTCGCCCTGTCTGTCTCACTCGCCCTGTCTGTCTCACTCGCCCTGTCTGTCTCACTCGCCCTGTCTCTCTCAAAAGCCCCGTCTCTCTCAAAAGCCCCGTCTCTCTCAAAAGCCCCGTCTCTCTCACTCACCCCGTCTCTCTCACTCGCCCCGTCTCTCTCACTCGCCCTGTCTGTCTCTCTCGCCCCGTCTCTCTCACTCGCCCTGTCTCTCTCAAAAGCCTCGTCTCTCTCACTCGCCGTCTCTCTCACTCGCCCCGTCTCTCTCACTCGCCCCGTCTCTCTCACTCGCCCCGTCTCTCTCACTCGCCCCGTCTCTCTCACTCGCCCCGTCTCTCTCACTCGCCCCGTCTCTCTCACTCGCCCCGTCTCTCTCACTCGCCCCGTCTCTCTCACTCGCCCCGTCTCTCTCACTCGCCCCGTCTCTCTCACTCGCCCCGTCTCTCTCACTCGCCCCGTCTCTCTCACTCGCCCCGTCTCTCTCACTCGCCCCGTCTCTCTCACTCGCCCCGTCTCTCTCACTCGCCCCGTCTCTCTCACTCGCCCCGTCTCTCTCACTCGCCCCGTCTCTCTCACTCGCCCCGTCTCTCTCACTCGCCCCGTCTCTCTCACTCGCCCCGTCTCTCTCACTCGCCCCGTCTCTCTCACTCGCCCCGTCTCTCTCACTCGCCCCGTCTCTCTCACTCGCCCCGTCTCTCTCACTCGCCCCGTCTCTCTCACTCGCCCCGTCTCTCTCACTCGCCCCGTCTCTCTCACTCGCCCCGTCTCTCTCACTCGCCCCGTCTCTCTCACTCGCCCCGTCTCTCTCACTCGCCCCGTCTCTCTCACTCGCCCCGTCTCTCTCACTCGCCCCGTCTCTCTCACTCGCCCCGTCTCTCTCACTCGCCCCGTCTCTCTCACTCGCCCCGTCTCTCTCACTCGCCCCGTCTCTCTCACTCGCCCCGTCTCTCTCACTCGCCCCGTCTCTCTCACTCGCCCCGTCTCTCTCACTCGCCCCGTCTCTCTCACTCGCCCCGTCTCTCTCACTCGCCCCGTCTCTCTCACTCGCCCCGTCTCTCTCACTCGCCCCGTCTCTCTCACTCGCCCCGTCTCTCTCACTCGCCCCGTCTCTCTCACTCGCCCCGTCTCTCTCACTCGCCCCGTCTCTCTCACTCGCCCCGTCTCTCTCACTCGCCCCGTCTCTCTCACTCGCCCCGTCTGTCGCACTCGCCCCGTCTGTCTCACTCGCCCCGTCTCTCTCACTCGCCCCGTCTCTCTCACTCGCCCCGTCTCTCTCACTCGCCGTCTCTCTCACTCGCCCTGTCTCTCTCACTCGCCCTGTCTCTCTCACTCGCCGTCTCTCTCACTCGCCCCGTCTCTCTCACTCGCCGTCTCTCTCACTCGCCCTGTCTCTCTCACTCGCCGTCTCTCTCACTCGCCCCGTCTCTCTCACTCGCCCCGTCTCTCTCACTCGCCCCGTCTCTCTCACTCGCCCCGTCTCTCTCACTCGCCCCGTCTCTCTCACTCGCCCCGTCTCTCTCACTCGCCCCGTCTCTCTCACTCGCCCCGTCTCTCTCACTCGCCCCGTCTCTCTCACTCGCCCCGTCTCTCTCACTCGCCCCGTCTCTCTCACTCGCCCCGTCTGTCTCACTCGCCCCGTCTGTTGCACCCGCCCCGTCTGTCGCACTCGCCCCGTCTGTCGCACTCGCCCCGTCTGTCGCACTCGCCCCGTCTGTCGCACTCGCCCCGTCTGTCGCACTCGCCCCGTCTGTCTCACTCGCCCCGTCTGTCGCACTCGCCCCGTCTGTCGCACTCGCCCCGTCTGTCGCACTCGCCCCGTCTGTCGCACTCGCCCCGTCTGTCGCACTCGCCCCGTCTGTCTCACTCCCTGTCTGTCTCACTCCCTCTGTCTGTCTCACTCCCTCTGACTGTCTCACTCCCTCTGTCTGTCTCACTCCCTCTGTCTGTCTCACTCCCTCTGACTGTCTCACTATCTGTCTCACTCACTGTCTGTCTCACTCACTATCTGTCTCACTCCCTCTGTCTGTCTCACTCCCTCTGATTGTCTCACTCCCTCTGTCTGTCTCACTCCCTCTGTCTGTCTCACTCCCTCTGATTGTCTCACTCCCTCTGTCTGTCTCACTCCCTCTGTCTGTCTCACTCCCTCTGTCTGTCTCACTCCCTCTGTCTGTCTCACTCCCTCTGTCTGTCTCACTCCCTCTGTCTGTCTCACTCCCTCTGACTGTCTCTCTCCCTCAGGGTCTGGAACCTGTGCCCCTCCGGGACGAGGGAGCAGAAATCTCAAACAAGTTCCATTGCTTCATTCACTTGAAGATTTCCAGCTGTGGAACACTCCCAGAGTTCCCGGGTCTCTGACGCCCATCCGTCAGCACAGACCGTCCCCACCCTGAGAATAGGAGCAGTTACCGGCAGACAGGCGACAGCCGTCGGCAGTGGGAGAGGGAGTGTGACGATGCCAGTCTGCAGACACAGGGGATCTCGCCGTTGAGTAAAGCCGGTCCTCAGCTTTCTCCTGGGCAGGGAGACGGGGTGAGCGACGATGCCAGTCCACAAACTTGGGGGAGAGAGCAGCAGCCTTCAAGCTCAGGTACGAGCGATCCCCTGTGAGAGGGGCAGTCTGATGTCTGTCTGCACACACTGCGAATCCTGCAACAGTCTCTGTCTGTAAGTAACGCCGCTTCTCAACTCTCTGCTCAGCAACTGGAGACTGAAGGGCTGCTCCTAAATTAAACAAGAAAACACAGTGTGTAAAGGCAGCTGAGAGAGCAGTGACATCAGTCTCCAAGGCGCTGCTTGGAGGATACAGTGGCTACTGTCAATGTTCAGAATGATAGAACATAGAACATTACAGCGCAGTACAGGCCCTTCGGCCCTCGATGTTGCACCGACCAGTGAAACCAATCTAAAGCCCATCTAACCTACACTATTCCAATATCATCCATATGTTTATCCAATAACCACTTGAACGTTCTCAACGTTGACGAGTCCACCACTGCTGCAGGCAGGGCATTCCACGCCCTTACTACTCTCTGAGTAAAGAACCTACCTCTAACATCTGTCCTATATCTCTCACCCCTCAATTTAAAGCTATGTCCCCTCGTGCTAGCCAACACCATCCGAGGAAAAAGGCTCTCACTGTCTACCCTATCTAATCCTCTGATCATCTTGTATGCCTCTATTAAGTCACCTCTTAACTTTCTTCTCTCTAACGAAAACAACCTCAAGCCCCTCAGCCTTTCCTCATACGATTTTCCCACCATACCAGGCAACATCCTGGTAAATCTCCTCTGCACCCTTTCCAACACTTCCACATCCTTCCTATAATGCGGCGACCAGAACTGTACGCAATACTCCAAATGCGGCCGCACCAGAGTTTTGTACAGTTGCAACATGACCTCCTGGCTCCGAAACTCAATCCCTCTACCAATAAAAGCTAAAACACCGTACGCCTTCTTAACAACCCTATCAACCTGGGTGCCAACCTTCAGGGATCTATGCACATGGACACCCAGATCCCTCTGTTCATCCACACTACCAAGTATCTTACCATTAGCCCAGTACTCTGGATTCCTGTTACTCCTTCCAAAGTGAATCACCTCACACTTTTCCGCATTAAACTCCATTTGCCACCTCTTAGCCCAGCTGTGCAGCTTATCTATGTCCCTCTGTAACCTGCCACTTCCCTCCGCACTGTCTACAACTCCAGCGACTTTAGTGTCATCCGCAAATTTACTAATCCATCCTTCCACGCCTTCATCCAGGTCATTTATAAAAATGACATACAGCAGTGGCCCCAAAACAGATCCTTGCGGTACACCACTAGTAACTGAACTCCAGGATGAACATTTCCCATCAACCACCACCCTTTGTTTTCTTACAGCTAGCCAATTCCTGATCCAAACCACTAAATCACCCTCAATCCCATGTGTCCGTGTTTTCTGCAAAAGCTTACCATGGGGAACCTTATCAAACGCTTTGCTGAAATCCATATACACCACATCAACCGCTTTACCCTCATCCACCTCTTTGGTCACCTTCTCAAAGAACTCAATAAGGTTTGTGAGGCACGACCTACCCTTCACAAAACCGTGCTGACTATCCCTAATCAAATTATTCCTTTCTAGGTGATTATAAATCCTATCTCTTATAATCCTTTCCAATACTTTGCCCACAACAGAAGTAAGGCTCACCGGTCTATAATTACCAGGGTTGATGAGCTGGGATCCTGGGCAGCAGCAACTGAGAATGAGTGGAGGACACAACAGCCAGGAGGTGACAGAGGGAGTGAGACAGCGAGGGTGACTGAGGGAGTGGGACAGCGAGGGTGACTGAGGGAATGGGAAGCGAGGGTGATTGAGGGAGTGGGAAGCGAGGGTGATTGAGGGAGAGGGACAGCGAGGGCGATTGAGGGAGTGGGAAGCGAGGGTGATTGAGGGAGAGGGACAGCGAGGGCGATTGAGGGAGTGGGAAGCGAGGGTGATTGAGGGAGTGCCATTGTGAAGCCTCCCAGCAACTGACAATATTGCAACCGTACAAAATGATCGGAAGCCCAGCTTTACTCATTCATTCTGGGGTTGTGGGCGTCACTGACAAGGACAACAGTCCCTAATTATTCTTGTGAGGCCTTCCTGAGAGCACTGAAGAGTCACATGTAGGCCAGACAGGGTAAGGACGGCAGATTTCCTTCCCTAAAGGAGATTAGTGAACCAGATGGGTTTTTCCAACAATCGACAATGGTTTCATTGTCCCCGTTACTGAGACTGGCTTTATATTACTGATTGATTTTAACTCAATGTAATCCCACAAGCTCCCGTGGTGGGATTTGAACCCACTTTGCCACGGGCTGCAGGATAACTCACCTCGAGATATTCCCAATACACCGGCGGCTCCCCCAGCTCGGACACTAAACTCCCACCTCTGGAGTCTGGGCTGTCCAGGAGCTGGTTCAGTGAAGCAAATGTGCCGGGAGACAGTGCAGCAGAGACTGCCGACTGTCAGAGAGTCAGCACTGAGGGAGTGCCGCACTGTCAGAGGGTCAGTGCTGAGGGAGTGTCGCACTGTCAGAGGATCAGTGCTGAGGGAGTGCTGCACTGTCAGAGAGTCAGTGCTGAGGGAGTGCCGCACTGTCAGAGGGTCAGTACTGAGGGAGTGCCGCACTGTCAGAGGGTCAGTACTGAGGGAGTGCCCCACTGTCAGAGGGTCAGTACTGAGGGTGTGCTGCACTGTCAGAGGGTCAGTACTGAGGGAGTGCCGCACTGTCAGAGGGTCAGTACTGAGGGTGTGCTGCACTGTCAGAGGGTCAGTACTGAGGGTGTGCTGCACTGTCAGAGGGTCAGTGCTGAGGGAGTGCCGCACTGTCAGAGGGTCAGTGCTGAGGGTGTGCTGCACTGTCAGAGGGTCAGTACTGAGGGAGTGCTGCACTGTCAGAGGGTCAGTACTGAGGGAGTGCCGCACTGTCAGAGGGTCAGTACTGAGGGTGTGCTGCACTGTCAGAGGGTCAGTACTGAGGGAGTGCCGCACTGTCAGAGGGTCAGTGCTGAGGGAGTGCCGCACTGTCAGAGGGTCAGTGCTGAGGGAGTGCCGCACTATCAGAGGGTCAGTACTGAGGGAGTGCCACACTGTCAGAGGGTCAGTGCTGAGGGAGCGCGCACTGTCAGAGGGTCAGTACTGAGGGAGTGCTGCACTGTCAGAGGGTCAGTACTGAGGGAGTGCTGCACTGTCAGAGGATCAGTACTGAGGGAGTGCCGCACTGTCAGAGGGTCAGTACTGAGGGAGTGCTGCACTGTCAGAGGGTCAGTACTGAGGGAGTGCCGCACTGTCAGAGGGTCAGTACTGAGGGAGTGCTGCACTGTCAGAGGGTCAGTGCTGAGGGAGTGCTGGACTGTCAGAGGGTCAGTGCTGAGGTAGTGCTGTACTGTCAGAGGGTCAGTACTCAGGGAGTGCCACGCGGTCAGAGGGTGAGTGTTGAAGGAGTGCCGCACTGTCAGAGGGTCAGTACTGAGGGAGTGCTGCACTGTCAGAGGGTCAGTACTGAGGGAGTGCTGCACTGTCAGAGGGTCAGTGCTGAGGGAGTGCCGCACTGTCAGAGGGTCAGTGCTGAGGGAGTGCCGCACTGTCAGAGGGTCAGTACTGAGGGAGTGCCGCACTGTCAGAGGGTCAGTACTGAGGGAGTGCCGCACTGTCAGAGGGTCAGTGCTGAGGGAGTGCCGCACTGTCAGAGGGTCAGTACTGAGGGAGTGCCGCACTGTCAGAGGGTCAGTACTGAGGGAGTGCCGCACTGTCAGAGGGTCAGTACTGAGGGTGTGCTGCACTGTCAGAGGGTCAGCACTGAGGGTGTGCTGCACTGTCAGAGGGATCCCCTGTCCTGATGATCAGAGGAACTGGGTGTTTCCTGGGGAATATTCATCTTTCCGTGAATGGATCTTTAATCCAGCTGCTGCTTGTTGGATCCTGATGTGCACCGATCTGTTCACTGAGGTAAATTCAACTTGCAATTTCAAATAATAAACACAGTGTTATTGGATAATCCAGAAGGTGATCTGTTTCCCTCCACCAGCCACTGATTCACGATACAATCACCAGAGAAACTCCATCTCTGCCGCTCTCTCATTCCTTCACTCAGTTGAGTTTCAGGGCTGGTTACTTAGAACAGATGATCTTGGAAAAGTAATGAAACTCCCATCATACCTGCATGCTGAGTGGAAAGGTTCTGGATTGTGGACCTTTCCCCTGGTTCCTGGTGATCCATGGCACTGTGCAGATGTTCAATGGTGTTTATTAGCTGTTTGGAAGAGGCAGCAGCGGATTAGTCTGGGTAATCTGAAGACCGAGTCACTTAAATCAATGATCTGATATGAGATGAACAGTTGTGTCGGTGTGGAGCTGACATGAGCTCCGCGTCATTGTCAGAGAACAAAATGAAGCCATTCTGCCCACAGTGTCTGTGCTAGCTCACTGCGAGAGAAATTAATTCACGCTCTTGGCACCATGGCTGGCTCTGCTACACAAGAGGGCAGGATAAAGAGTGGCAGAGCTATCGTGATAGGGGACTCAATTGTAAGGGGAATAGACAGGCGTTTCTGCAGACGGAGAGGAGACTCCAGGATGGTTTGTTGCCTCCCTGGTGTAAGGGTCAAGGATGTCTCGGAGCGGCTGCAGGGCATTCTGGAGGGGGAGGGTGAACAGCCAGCTCTCATGGTGCATATAGGCACCAACGAGATAGGTAAAAAATGGGGTGAGGTCCTCCAAGCTGAATTTAGGGAGTTAGGAGTTAAACTAAAAAGTAGGACCTCAAAGGTCGTAATCTCGGAATTGTTCCCAGTGCTGGTCAGAGTAGGAAGGTCAGGATAGCTAAGATAAATATGTGGCTTGAGAGATAGTGCAAAAGGGAGGGATTCAAATTGCTGGGACATTGGAAGCGGTTCTGGGGGGAGGTGAGACCAGTACAAATCGGACGGTCTGCACCGGGGCAGGCTCTTGTTATGATACAAAGATATGTAGAGGGACAGGTAGTGTTGAGGAAGCAGGGAGGCTGCAGAAGGACTTGGACAGGTTAGGAGAGTGGGTAAAGAAGTGGCAGATGGAATACAATGTGGAAAAGTGTGAGGTTCTGCACTTTGGAAGGAGGAATGGAGGCATAGATTATTTTCTAAATGGGAAAATGCTGAGGAAATCTGAAACACAAAGAGACTTGGGAGTCCTTGTTCAAGATTCTCTTAAGGTTAAAGTGCGGGTTCAGTCGGCAGTTAGGAAGGCAAATCCAATATTAGCATTCATGTCGAGAGGGCTAGAATACAAGAGCAGGGATGTACTTCTGAGGCTGTATAAGGCTCTGGTCAGACCCCATTTGGAGTATTGTGAGCAGGTTTGGGCCCCGTATCTAAGGAAGGATGTGCTGGCCTTGGAAAGAGTCCAGAGAAAGTTCACAAGAATGATCCCTGGAATGAAGAGCTTGTCGTATGTGGAACGGTTGAGGACTCTGGATCTGTACTCGTTGAAGTTTAGAAGGATGAGGGGGGATCTTATTGAAACTTACAGGATACTGCGAGGCCTGGATAGAGTGGACATGGAGAGGATGTTTCCACTCGTTGGAAAAACTAGAACCAGAGGCACAACCTCAGGCTAAAGGGACGATCCTTTAAAACAGAGATGAGGAGGAATTTCTTCAGCCAGAGAGTGGTGAATCTGTGGAACTCTTTGCCACAGAAGGCTGTGGAGGCCAGGTCATTGAGTGTCTTTAAGACAGAGATAGATAGGTTCTTGTTTAATAAGGGGATCAGGGGTTATGGGGAAAAGGCAGGAGAATGGGGATGAGAAAAATATCAGCCATGATTGAATGGCGGAACAGACTCGATGGGCCGAGTGGCCAAATTCTGCTCCTGGGTCTTATGGACTGGAACCAATGTCCGAGGGGGAGTGTTTGCTAGTGCTTTTGGGGAGGGTTTAAACTAATGTGGCAGGGGGATGGGAACCGATGCAGGAAGTCAGAAGGAAGTAAAGTGGGGACAGGAACAAAGGGCAGTAAGGAGAAAAGTGGAAGGCAGAGAAACCAAAGACAAAAATCAAAAAGGGCGACAGTACAGAGTACAGAGACTGTGGAGAACTCAGTTACTGGGTCCAATAGGGCTAAGAGAAATAAAACACAGGGAGAGTGTACAAAACATGACTGGACAGATGGTCTGAGGTATGTTTGCTTTAACGCAAGGAGCATGACAGGTAAAGTTTGGATTACTACATGGCACTATGATGTTGTGGCAATGATGGGACGGCACGGTGGCAGAGTGGTTAGCACTGCTGTCTCGCAGCACCAACGACCCGGGTTCGATTCCCGGCTCGGGTCACTGTCTGTGTGGAGTTTGCACATTCTCCCCGTGTCTGCATGGGTTTCCCCCGGGTGCTCCGTTTTCCTCCCACACTCCAAAGATATGCGGGCTAGGTGGATTGGTCTTGCTAAATTGCCCCTTAGTGATAGGGGCACTAGCTAGGGTAAATGCATGGGGTTATGGGGATGGGGCGTGGGTGGGATTGTGGTTGGTGCAGACTCAATGGGCCGAATGGCCTCCTTCTGTACTGCAAGGATTCTATGATCTATGATTAATTACAGAGACTTGGATGAAAGAAGGACAGGAACTGGCAGCTCAGCATTCCAGGATTTAGATGCTTCAGGTGAGATAGAGAAGGTGGTAAAAGAGGTGGGGGTGTTGCTGTACTGATTAGGGAGAATGTCACAGCTACACAGGAGGAGACCTTGGTGGGATCATGCAGCGAGGTCATGGGGTAGAACTCAGGAACAGGAGCGGCGCAATCACATTGTTGGGGTTGTACTACAGACCTCCCAACAGCCAGCGTGAAGTGGAGGAACTGAGATGTCAGGAGATTATGGGAAGATGTGAAAACAACAGGGTTGTTGTGATGGGTGATTTTAACTTCGTCAACATAGGCTGGCATTTCTTTAGTGCTAGGGGCTTGGACGGGGCAGAGTACGTTCAGTGTGTCCAAGAGTGCTTCTTGAGGCAATATGTAGATAGTCCAACTCGGGAAGGGGCTATCTTAGACCTGGGGGGAGGGGAGCTAGAAGAGTTGACTAGGATCAAGGAACTAATTGATGGGGGGGAGGATGCAGGGGTAAGGGGAATTACAAAATTAATGGTAGAGGAGAGGGTGCAAGTGAATGAAGGCGGTAATTTAGATAAGGGAGTAGAGGGAGACGGTGTTCGCGACTCATCAAAGCGGGTTCAGATAAAAGCTGGAATAAGGACACTTTGCCTGAATGCACGAAGCATTCGGAACAAGGTGAATGAGTTGATGGTGCAAATCAGCACAAGTGGGTACGATCTAGTGGCTATTACAGAAACGTGGCTGAAAGGTGACCAGGACTGGGAGATGAATATCCAGGGGTATCAGGCGTTTAGGAAGAATAGACAGGAAGGAAAAGGTGGTGGGGTCGCGCTATTAATAAGAGATAATATCAGGGTAGTACTGAGGGATGACATAGGCTCTGAGGAACAAAACGTGGAATCATTATGGGTAGAGATGAGGAATAGTAGAGGGAGAAAGACACTAGTAGGTGTGGTATATAGGCCCCCAAATAATAATGTTGAGGTAGGGAGGGCTGTAAACAAGCAGATAAGGGATGCGTGTAAAAACGGAACGGCAATAATCATGGGGGACTTCAACATGCACATTGACTGGCAGACTCAAGTCGGTAAGGGTGGAATGGAGGAAGAGTTCTTAGAATGCTGTCGGGATAGTTTCCTTGAACAGCATGTTACGGAACCGACGAGGGAACGAGCTATTTTGGATCTGGTATTGTGTAACGAGGTAGGTAGAATTAAGGATCTTATTGTGAAGGACCCTCTTGGGTCTAGTGACCACAATATGGTCGAATTTCTGATTCAGATGGAAGAGGAGAAAGTTTGGTCTCAAACCAGTGTCCTCTGTTTGAACAGAGGGAAATATGATAGGATGAGGGATGAATTGGCTAAGGTAGACTGGGAGAGCAGGCTGGCAGGTAGGATAGCTGAGGAACAGTGGAGGATTTTTAAGGAGATCCTTTTCAGTTCTCAGCAAAAGTATATTCCAGCAAAAAACAAGGATTGTAAGAAAAGGGAGAACCAGCCGTGGATAACGAAGGAAATAAAGGAGAGTATTAAAATAAAAACAGCTGCGTACAGAGTGGCCAAAAATAGTGGAGAAACAAGTGATTGGGAAAAATTTAAGAAACAACAAAGAGAGACTAAGAAAGCGATAAAGAAAGGAAGGATAGACTATGAAGCTAGGCTAGCAATTAATATAAAAAATGATAGTAAAAGTTTTTATAAATATATAAAAAGGAATAGAGTGGCTAGAGTGAATGTTGGACCCTTGGAGGACGAGAGGGGGGAGTTAATAGTGGGAAATGAGGATATGGCTGAGTCTTTAAATACGTTTTTTGTGTCGGTCTTCACGGTGGAGGACACAAATAGTTTGCCAAATATTAACGATAGAGGGTTGGCAGCAGGAGAAATACTTAATACGATTAATGTTACCAGAGAGGCAGTGCTGGGTAGACTAATGGGACTGAAGGTGGACAAGTCCCCGGGTCCGGATGGAATGCATCCCAGGGTATTGAAAGAAATGTCAGAGGTAATAGTGGATGCGTTAGTGATTATTTATCAAAACTCGTTGCATTCTGGGGTAGTGCCGGTTGATTGGAAAACGGCTAATGTTACGCCGCTGTTTAAAAAAGGAAGGAGACAAAAGGCGGGTAACTATAGGCCGGTCAGCTTAACGTCTGTAGTAGGGAAAATGCTGGAATCCATTATTAAAGAGGAGATAGCAGGGCATCTGGATAGAAATGGTTCGATCAATCAGACGCAGCATGGATTCATGAGGGGAAAGTCGTGCTTGACGAACATGTTGGATTTTTATGAAGATGTGACTCGGGCGGTTGATGGAGGAGAACCGGTGGATGCGGTGTTTTTGGATTTCCAAAAGGCGTTTGATAAGGTGCCCCATAAAAGGCTGCTGAAGAAGATTAGGGCACACGGAGTTGGGGGTAGTGTGTTAAAGTGGATTGGGGACTGGCTATCCGACAGGAAGCAAAGAGTCGGAATAAATGGGTGTTTTTCCGGTTGGAGGAAGGTAACTAGTGGCGTGCCGCAGGGATCGGTACTCGGGCCGCAACTGTTTACCATTTATATAGATGATCTGGAGGAGGGGACGGAGTGTAGGGTAACGAAGTTTGCAGATGACACAAAGATAAGTGGAAAAGTGAATCGTGTGGAGGACGGAGAAGATCTGCAGAGAGATTTGGACAGGCTGAGTGAGTGGGCGAGGATATGGCAAATGGAGTATAACGTTGATAAACGCGAGGTTATACACTTTGGAGGAAATAATAACAAATGGGATTACTATCTCAATGGAAACAAATTAAAACATGCTACCGTGCAAAGGGACCTGGGGGTCCTTGTGCATGAGACGCAAAAGCCCAGTCTGCAGGTACAACAGGTGATCAAGAAGGCAAATGGGATGTTGGCCTATATTGCGAGGGGGATAGAATATAAAAGCAGGGATGTCTTGATGCACCTGTACAGGGCATTGGTGAGGCCGCAGCTGGAATACTGTGTGCAGTATTGGTCCCCTTATATGAGGAAGGATATATTGGCATTGGAGGGAGTGCAGAGAAGGTTCACCAGGTTGATACCGGAGATGAGGGGTTTGGATTATGAGGAGAGGCTGAGGAGATTGGGTTTGTACTCGTTGGAGTTTAGAAGGATGAGGGGGGATCTTATGGAGACTTATAAGATAATGCGGGGGCTGGATAGGGTGGAGGCGGAGAGATTCTTTCCACTTAGTAAGGAAGTTAAAACTAGAGGACACAGCCTCAAAATAAAGGGGGGTCGGTTTAAGACAGAGTTGAGGAGGAACTTCTTCTCCCAGAGGGTGGTGAATCTCTGGAATTCTCTGCCCACTGAGGTGGTGGAGGCTACCTCGCTGAATATGTTTAAAGCGCGGATGGACGGATTCCTGATCGGTAAGGGAATTAAGGGTTATGGGGATCAGGCGGGTAAGTGGTACTGATCCACGTCAGATCAGCCATGATCTTATTGAATGGCGGGGCAGGCTCGAGGGGCTAGATGGCCTACTCCTGCTCCTATTTCTTATGTTCTTATGTTCTTATGGTTCTGGGAAACGAGCCCGGACAGGTGATTGATGTCTCAGTGGGCGACCGTTTTGGGAACAGTGATCACAATTCCATAAGTTTCAAGATACTTGTAGAAAAGGATAGAAGTAGTCTCAGAGTGAAAGTACTAAACTGGGGGAAGACTAACTACGACAGTATTAGGCAGGAGCTCGGGAATGTAGACTGGGGCGGCTGTTTGACGGTAAATCCACATCCGATATGTGGGAGTCTTCTTAGAGTCAGTTGTTATTCAGGACAAATATGTCTCTGTAAAAATGAAGGATAAAGATGGCAAGATTTAGGAACCCTGGATGACAAGAGAGATTGTGAGCTCAGTGAAAAAGAAGAAAGAGGCTTGAATCCCAGGGGGACCAATATCCTGGCGGGGAGGTTTGCTAAGGCTACTGGGGAGAGTTTAAACTAGAATGGTTGGGGGGTGGGAATCAAATTGAAGTGACTGGGAGAGAGGAGGTTAGCTCACAAATAGAGAAAGCTTGCCGACAGTGTGAGAGGGAGGATAGGCAGGTGATAGAGAAGGGGAGCGCTCAGACCGAAGGTTTGAGATGTGTCTATTGTAACGCAAGGAGTGTTGTGAACAAAGTGGATGGGCTTAGAGCGTGGATCACTACTTGGAAATATGATGTGGTGGCCATTTCAGAGACTTGGATGACTCAGGGACAGAACTGGTTACTTCAAGTGCCGGGTTTCAGATGTTTCAGAAGGGACAGGGAGGGAGGCAAAAGAGGTGGGGGAGTGGCACTGTTGATCAGAGATAGTGTCACGGCTGCAGAAAAGATGGACACCATGGAGGGATTGTCCACGGAGTCTCTGTGGGTGGAGGTTAGGAACAGGAAGGGGTCAATAACTTTACTGGGTGTTTTCTATAGGCCGCTCAATCGTAACAGGGATGTTGAGGAGCAGATAGGGAAACAGATCCTGGAAAGGTGTAATAATAACAGAGTTGTCGTGATGGGAGATTTTAATTTCCCAAATATTGATTGGAATCTCCCGAGAGTAAGGGGTGTAGATGGGGAGGAGTTTGTTAGGTGTGTTCAGGAGGGTTTCTTGACACAGCATGTGGATAAGCCTACAAGAGGAGAGGCTGTACTTGATTTGGTATTAGGAAATGAACCTGGGCAGGTGTCAGATCTCTCAGTGGGAGAGTATTTTGGAGATAGTGATCATAATTCTATCTCCTTTACAATAGCATTGGAGAGAGATAGGATCAGACAAGTTAGAAAAGTGTTTAATTGGAGTAAGGGGAATTATGAGGCTATCAGGCAGGAAATTGGAGGCTTAAATTGGAAAGAGGTTTTCTCAGGGAAATGTACGGAAGAAATGTAGCAAATTTTCAGAGAATATTTGTCTGGAGTTCTGCATAGCAACGTTCCAATGAGACAGGGAAGTTATGGTAGGTTACAGGAACTGTGGTGTACAAAGGCTGTAATGAATCTAGTCAAGAAGAAAAGAAAAGCTTACAAGAGGTTCAGGGAGCTTGGTAATGTTAGAGATCTTGAAGAGTATATGGCTAACAGGAAGGGTCTTAAGAAGGAAATTAGGAGAGCCAGAAGGGGTCATGGGAAGGCCTTGGCAGGCAGGATTAAGAAAAACCCCAAGGCATTCTACAAGTATGTGAAGAGCAAGAGGATAAGACGTTAACTAATAAGACCTATCAATTGTGACGGTGGGAAAGTTTGTATGGAACCAGAAGAAATAGCAGAGGTACTTAATGAATATTTTACTTCAGTATTCACTATGGAAAAGGATCTTGGTGGTTGTAGTGCAGACTTGCAGCGGACTGAAAAGCTTGAGCATGTGGATATTAAGAAAGAGGATGTGTTGGAGCTTTTGAAAAGCATCAAGTTAGATAAGTTGCCGGGACCGGATGGGATGTACCCCAGGCTACTGTGGGAGGCGAGGGAGGAGATTGCTGAGCCTCTGGCGATGATCTTTGCATCATCAATGGAGATGGGAGAGGTTCCGGAGGATTGGAGGATTGCGGATGTTGTTCCTTCATTCAAGAAAGGGAGGAGAGATAGCCCTGGAAATTTTAGACCAGTGAGTCTAACCTCAGTGGTTGGTAAGTTGATGGAGAAGATCCTGAGAGGCAGGATTTATGAACATTTGGAGAGGTATAATATGATTAAGAATAGCATGGCTTTGTCAAAGGCAGATCATGCCTGACGAGCCTGATTGAATTTTTTGAGGATGTGACTAAACACATTGATGAAGGAAGAGCAGTAGATGTAGTATATATGGACTTCAGCAAGGCATTTGATAAGGTGCCCTATGCAAGGCTTATTGAGAAAGTGAGGGGGCATGGGACCCAAGGGGACATTGCTTTGTGGATCCAGAACTGGCTTGCCCACAGAAGGCAAAGAGTGGTTATAGATGGGTCATATTCTGAATGGAGGTCGGTCACCAGTGGAGTGCCCCAGGGATCTGTTCTGGGACCCTTACTCTTTGTGATTTTTATAAATGACCTAGGTGAGGAAGTGGAAAAATGGGTTGGTAAGTTTGCTGATGACACAAAGGTTGGAGGTGTTGTGGATAGTGTGGAGGGATGTCAGAAGTTGCAGCGAGACATTGATAGGATGCAAGACTGGGCGGAGAAGTGGCAGGTGGAGTTCAACCCAGATAAGTGTGAGGTGGTTCATTTTGGCAGGTCAAATAGGATGGCAGAATATAATATTAATGGTAGGACTCTTGGCAGAGTGGAAGATCAGAAGGATCTTGGGGTCCGGGTTCATAGGACACTCAAAGCAGCTGTGCAGGTTGAGGCTGTGGTTAAGAAGGCGTATGGTGTACTGGCCTTCATCAATCGAGGAATTGAGTTTAGGAGTCGTGAGATAATGTTGCAACTGTATAAGACCCTGGTCAGACCACACTTGGAGTACTGTGCTCAGTTATGGTCGCCTCATGACAGGAAGGATGTGGAAGTCATAGAAAGGGTGCAGAGGAGATTTACAAGGATGTTGCCTGGGTTGGGGAGCATGCCTTATGAGGATAGGTTGAGTGAGCTCGGCCTTTTCTCCTTGGAGAGGCGAAGGATGAGGGGTGACCTGATAGAGGTGTATAAGATGTTGAGAGGTATAGATCGAATGGATAGTCAGAGGCTTTTTCCCAGGGCTGAAATGGTTGCCACAAGAGGACACAGGTTTAAGGTGTTGGGGAGTAGGTACAGAGGAGATGTCAGGGGTAAGTTTTTCACTCAGAGGGTGGTGGGTGCGTGGAATGGGCTGCCAGCAACGGTGGTGGAGGCAGATTCGATAGGGTCTTTTAAGAGACTTTTAAATAAGTACATGGAACTTAGTAAGATAGAGGGTTATAGGTAAGCCAAGTAATCGCTAAGATAGGGACATGTTCGGCACAACTTTGTGGGCTGAAGGGCCTGTATTGTGCTGTAGTTTTTCAATAGAACATAGAACAGTACAGCACAGAACAGGCCCTTCGGCCCACGATGTTGTGCTGAGCTTTGTCTGAAACCCAGATCAAGCTATTTCCTCCCTATCATCCCGAAGTACTCCATGTGCCTATCCAATAGCTTCTTAAATGTTCCTAAAGTTTCTGACTCCACTATCCCTGCAGGCAGTCCATTCCACACCCCAACCACTCTCTGAGTAAAAAACCTACCTCGGACATCTTTCCTATATCTCCCACCATGAACCCTATAGTTATGCCCCCTAGTTACTGCTCCATTCACCCGAGGAAATAGTCTTTGAACGATCACTCTATCTATCCCCCTCATCATCTTATAAACCTCTATCAAGTCACCTCTCAACCTCCTCCGCTCCAAAGAGAAAAGCCCAAGTTCCCTCAACCTTTCCTCATAAGACCTACCCTCCAAACCAGGCAGCATCCTGGTAAATCTCCTTTGCACTCTTTCCAGTGTCTCCACATCCTTCTTGTAGTGAGGTGACCAGAACTGCACGCAATATTCCAAATGTGGTCTCACCAAGGTCCTGTACAGTTGCAGCATAACCCCACGGCTTTTAAACTCAAACCCCCTGTTAATGAACGTTAACACACTATAGGCCTTCTTCACGGCTCTATCCACTTGAGTGGCAACCTTCAGAGATCTATGGATATGAACCCCAAGATCTCTCTGTTCCTCCACATTCTTCAGAACCCTACCTTTGACCCTGTAATCCACATTTAAATTTGTCCTACCAAAATGAATCACCTCGCATTTGTCAGGGTTAAACTCCATTTGCCACTTTTCAGCCCAGCTCTGCATCCTATCTATGTCTCTTTGCAGCCTACAACAGCCCTCCACCTCATCCACTACTCCACCAATCTTGGTGTCATCAGCAAATTTCCTGATCCACCCTTCAGCCCCCTCCTCTAAGTCATTAATAAAAATCACAAAGAGCAGAAGACCAAGCACTGATCCCTGCGGCACTCCGCTGGTAACCAGTTTCCAGTCCGAAAATTTTCCATCCACCACCACCCTCTGTCTTCTGTTAGATAGCCAGTTACCTATCCAATCGGCCAAACTTCCCTCTATCCCACACATCCTTACTTTCTTCATAAGCCGACCGTGGGGGACTTTATCAAACGCCTTACTAAAATCCATGTATATGACATCAATTGCACTACCTTCATCTACACACTTAGTTACCTCCTCAAAAAATTCTATCAAATTTGTGAGGCAAGACTTGCCCTTCACAAATCCGTGCTGACTATCCTGGATTAAGCTGCATCTTTCTAAATAGTCGTAAATCCTATCCCTAAGGACCTTTTCCATCAACTTACCGACCACCGAAGTAAAACTAACCGGCCTATAATTACCAGGGTCATTTCTATTCCCTTTCTTAAACAGAGGAACAACATTCGCCACTCTCCAGTCCTCTGGCACCACCCCCGTGGACAGTGAGGACGCAAACTGTTCTATGTTTCTATGTTCTATGTTTCTATTAATTTCAGGAAATTGAAAATGGATAAGGCTCTTGGCAGACATATTTAAAATGTCAGTATTCACGGGGGAGGTGCCGGATGATTGGAGGGTGGCTCATGTTGTTCCGTTGTTTAAAAAAGGTTCCAAAAGAAATCCGGGAAATTATCGGCCAGTAAGTTTGACGTCGGTGGTGGGCAAGTTATTGGAAGGTGTGATAAGGGATAGGATCTACAAATATTTGGATAGACAGGGACTTATTAGGGAGAGTCAACATGGCTTTGTGCGTGGTAGGTCATGTTTGACCAATCTATTAGAGTTTTTCGAGGAGGTTACCAGGAAAGTGGATGAAGGGAACAAAGAACAAAAGAACAAAGAACAGTACAGCACAGGAAACAGGCCCTTCGGCCCTCCAAGCCTGTGCCGCTCCTTGGTCCAACTAGACCAATCGTTTGTATCCCTCCATTCCCAGGCTGCTCATGTGACTATCCAGGTAAGTCTTAAACGATGTCAGCGTGCCTGCCTCCACCACCCTACTTGGCAGCACATTCCAGGCCCCCACCACCCTCTGTGTAAAAAACGTCCCTCTGATGTCTGAGTTATACTTCGCCCCTCTCAGCTTGAGCCCGTGACCCCTCGTGATCGTCACCTCCGACCTGGGAAAAAGCTTCCCACTGTTCACCCTATCTATACCCTTCATAATCTTGTATACCTCTATTAGATCTCCCCTCATTCTCCGTCTTTCCAAGGAGAACAACCCCAGTCTACCCAATCTCTCCTCATAGCTAAGACCCTCCATACCAGGCAACATCCTGGTAAACCTTCTCTGCACTCTCTCTAACGCCTCCACGTCCTTCTGGTAGTGCGGCGACCAGAACTGGACGCAGTACTCCAAATGTGGCCTAACCAGCGTTCTATACAGCTGCATCATCAGACTCCAGCTTTTATACTCTATACCCCGTCCTATAAAGGCAAGCATACCATATGCCTTCTTCACCACCTTCTCCACCTGTGTTGCCACCTTCAAGGATTTGTGGACTTGCACACCTAGGTCCCTCTGTGTTTCTATACTCCTGATGACTCTGCCATTTATTGTATAACTCCTCCGTACATTATTTCTTCCAAAATGCATCACTTCGCATTTATCTGGATTAAATTCCATCTGCCACCTCTCCACCCAATTTTCCAGCCTATCTATATCCTGCTGTATTGCCCGACAATGCTCTTCGCTATCCGCAATTCCAGCCATCTTCGTGTCATCCGCAAACTTGCTGATTACACCAGTTACACCTTCTTCCAAATCATTTATATATATCACAAATAGCAGAGGTCCTAGTACAGAGCCCTGCGGAACACCACTGGTCAAAGACCTCCAGCCGGAAAAAGACCCTTCGACCACTAGCCTCTGTCTCCTATGGCCAAGCCAGTTCTCCACCCATCGAGCCACTTCTCCTTGTATCCCATGAGCCTTAACCTTCTTAACCAACCTGGGTTGGTTAAGGCGGTGGATGTTGTCTAACTGGATTTCAGCAAGGCCTTTGACAAGGTCCCTCATGGGAGGTTAGTTAGGAAGGTTCAGTCGCTAGGTATACATGGGGAGGTAGTAAATTGGATAAGACACTGGCTCAATGGAAGAACCTCAATGGCAGAAACTGATAGCCAAGTTTCGCATACATGAGGACGGTCTAAACCGGGATGTTGGATTTATGTCACATTATCAGTAACCCCCACAGCTTGACTCCTGGACTTGCACAATTTCACAAGCTGTACTGTCTGGAGACAATACACATCTCTTTAACCTGTGTTGAATTCTCCCTCCACCCACATTGTCTGTGCATTTAAGACCTGGCTGGCTGTAGAGATTTGCATTCTAATCAGTATTCTGTAATTTGATTTCTGTGTCTGTGCCCTGTTTGAGAACAGAGACCACTCCATCTGACGAAGGAGCATTGCTCCGAAAGCTTATGGTATTTGCTACCAAATAAACCTGTTGGACTTTAACCTGGTGTTGTGAGACTTCTTACAATGGAAGAAGCCAGAGAGTGGTTGTGGAGGATTGCTTCTCTGAGTGGAGGCCTGTGACTAGTGGTGTGCCGCAGGGATCGGTGTTGGGTCCATTGTTGTTTGTCATCTATATCAATGATCTGGATGATAATGTGGTCAATTGGATCAGCAAGTTTGCTGATGATACAAAGATTGGAGGTGTAGTGGACAGTGAGGAAGGTTTTCAAAGCTTGCAGAGGGATTTGGACCAACTAGAAAAATGGGCTGAAAAATGGCAAATGGAATTTAACGCAGAGAAGTGTGAGATATTGCACTTTGGAAGGACAAACCAAAGAAGAACGTACAGGGTAAATGGTAGGACTCTGAAGAGTGCAGTTGAACAGAGGGATCTGGGAATACAGGTACAGAATTCCCTCAAAGTGACGTCACAGGTGGACAGGGTCGTAAAGAGTGCCTTTGGTACATTGGCCTTTATAAATCGGAGTATCGAGTATAAAAGTTGGAGTGTTATTGTAAGGTTATATAAGGCATTGGTGAGGCCGAATTTGGAGTATTGTGTACAGTTTTGGTCACCTAGTTACAGGAAGGATGTAAATAAGATTGAAAGAGTGCAGAGAAGGTTCACAAGGATGTTGCCGGGACTTGAGAAGCTGAGTTACAGAGAGAGATTGAATAGGTTGGGACTTTATTCCCTGGAGCGTAGAAGAATGAGAGGAGATTTGATAGAGGTGTATAAGATTTTGATGGGTATAGATAGAGTGAATGCAAGCAGGCTTTTTCCGCTGAGGCGAGGGGAGAAAAGAACCAGAGGGCATGGGTTAAGGGTGAAAGGAGAAAAGTTTAAAGGGAATATTAGGGGGGGCTTCTTCACGCAGAGAGTGGTGGGAGTGTGGAATGAGCTGCCGGATAAAGTGGTAAATGCGGGGTCACTTTTAACATTTAAGAAAAACTTGGACGGGTTCATGGATGAGAGGGGTGTGGAGGGATATGGTCCAAGTGCAGGTCAGTGGGACTAGGCATAAAATGGTTCGGCACAGACAAGAAGGGCCAAAAGGCCTGTTTCTGAGCTGTAATTTTCTATGGTTTCTATGGTTTCTATGGAATGCAAAGATAGCAGGAAAGAGCTTAAACAGGGACTGGGAAGGGCAAAAAGGGGCCATGAAATGCCTTGGCAGGCAGGATTGAGGAGAATCCCAGGGCTTTTTATGCGTATACAAGGAGGAAGAGGGTAGCTCAGGGAAGAGTAGGTCCACTCAAGGACAGTGGAGGGAATTTGCGAGCGGAGCCAGATGAGGTGGGTGAGGGGTCTTTAACGAGTACTTTGCATCAGTATTCACAAAGGAGAAGGATGTGATGGATGGTGAGTGTAGAAAGGAGGATGCTGACATTCTCGGACATGTTGAGATAAAAAGGGAGGAGGTGCTGGAGGTTTAGAAAAACATTAAGGTGGACAAGTCCCCAGGGCCAGAAAGGGTCTATCCCAGGATACTGAGAGAGGACAGGGAAGAAATTGCTGAGGCCTTGGCCAAAATCTTTGTATCCTCTTTAGTCACAGGTGAGGTACCAGAGATTGGAGAGTAGCTAATATTGTTTCTCTGTTTAAGAAGGGCAGAAGAGACAATCCGGGCCTGTGAACCTTACATCAGCAGTGGGGAAATTATTGGAGAAGATTCTTAGGGACAGGATGTACTCACATCTGAAAGAGAATAGGCTTATTAGCGATAGGCAGCATGGTTTTGTGAAGGGGAGGTCGTGTCTCACAAACTTGATTGAGTTTTTTGAGGAAGTGACAAGAAAAATTGACCAGGGCAGGGCAGTGGGTGTTGTATACATGGACTTTAGTAAAGCCTTCGATAAGGTTCCTCATGGCAGGTTGATACAGAAGGTGAAGACATATGGGATCTGAGGTGAGATGGTAAGGTGGATACAAACCTGGCTTGGGCATAAAACAGTAACAAGTCTCACAACACCAGGTTAATGTCCAACTGGTTTATTTGGTAGCAGAAGCTTTCAGAGCGCTGCTCCTTCATCAGGTGAGTGAGGAGCTGTGATCACAAACAGGGCATATATAGACACAAGCTCAATTTGAGTCTGTGTCTATATATGCCCTGTTTGTGAACACAGCTCCTCACTCACCTGATGAAGGAGCAGCACTCTGAAAGCTTATGCTACCAAATAAACCAGTTGGACATTAACCTGGTGTTGTGAGACTTCTTACTGTGGTTACCCCAGTCCAACGCCGGCATCCCCACATCCTGGGCATAGAAAGCAGAGTAGCAGTGGAAGGGTACTTTTCTAACTGGAGGTCTGTGACAAGCGGTGTTCCACAAGGAGCAGTGCTGGGGCCTAGAAACGATTTGGAGGAAAATGTAGGTGGTCTGATTAGTAAATTTGCAGATGATCCAAAAATTGGGGGACTATCGGATAATGAGAAGGATTGTCAGAGAATACAGTAGGATACAAATCAGCTGGAGGCCTGGGCCAAAAGATGGCAGATGGAATTTAATCTGGACAAATGTGAGGTGATGTGATTTGGAAGGTCTACTGCAGAAGGAAAGTGTACAGTAAATGGTAGAGCCATGAGAAATATTAGCATCTAGAGGGATCTGGGTGTGCAGATCCACAGTTCCCTGAAGGTGGCAGCTCAGGTGGACAAGGTGGTCAAGAAGGCGAATGGCATGCTGGCCTTCATCGGTCGGGGCGTTGAGTACAGGAATTGGAAAATCATGTTGCAGCTGTATCAGACTTTGGTTAGGCCGCATTTGGAGTGTTGTGTACAATTCTGGTCGCCACACGACCGGAAGGATGTTGATGCATTGGAAAGGGTGCAGAAGAGATTTACCAGGATGTTGTCTGGTTTGGAGGATATGGATGATGAAGAAAGGTTGAACAAACTTGGATTGTTTTCATTGGAGTGTCGGAGAATGAGGGGGGACCTGATAGAGGTTTACAAGATTATGACAGGCTCGGATAGAATGGATAGTCAGAGTCTTTTTCCCAGGGTCAAAGGGTCAATTACTCGGGGGTATAGGTGGAGAGTGAGAGGGGGAAAGTTTAACAGAGATGTAAGGGGCAAGTTTTTCACACAGAGGGTGGTGAATGTCTGGAACGCGCTGCCGGAGGAGGTGGTGGAAGCAGATTCTATAACAGCGTTCGAGAGGCATCTGGATAGATACATGAATAGGCAGCGAATAGAGGGATATGGACCAGGTAGAGGCAAGAAAATATTAGATTAGAGAGGGACAGACTTGGTGGGCTGAAGGGCTTGTTCCTGTGCTGTACTGTTCTTTATTCTCTTACAATTTACCTTCCTTTCCACTGTACCTCTACAAACATTTTTCTTCAGATAAAAATCCAATTCTCTTTTGAAAGCATCGAATGTCCCTGCCTCCACCACACTCTCAGGCAGAACATTCCAGATCCTAACCACTCGCTGTGTCAATCTGTCTCCACCACACTCTCAGACAGTGCATTCGAGGTCCTAACCACTCGCTGTGTGAATCTGTCTCCACCACACTCTCAGACAGTGCATTCGAGGTCCTAACCACTCGCTGTGTGAATCTGTCTCCACCACACTCTCAGATAGAACATTCCAGATCCTAACCACTCGCTGTGTCAATCTGTCTCCACCACACTCTCAGATAGAACATTCCAGGTCCTAACCACTCGCTTTGTGAATCTGTCTCCACCACTCTCTCAGACAGTGCATTCCAGATCCTAACCACTCGCAGTGTGGAAAGGTTTTTCCTTGTGTCTCCATTGTTGTTTTCATCCTAAGTCTGTCTCCTCTGGTTCTCCATCCTCCCATCCATGGGAACTGTTTTTCCCCACTGACTGAGGGTGAATATTTCGGTCTAATCTCCTGTCAAAATTCTCTTCCCAAGGAAAACTGCTCCAATTTTTCCAATCTACCCTTGTGTCTGAAGTCTCTAAAGTTTGGAACCATTCTGATAAACCTTTTCTGTACTTTAATGCGCTCATTTCCTTCCAGAAGTCTATCATTCTTAATATCTGCCTAGCAGTGTGAGCGAGGGGATTGTTTGAAATTAAATCAGTCTATTGTTCACTCTTTATCAACTCAGGTATTTGGGAAGAGGCTGTTCATGCTCAGGTTGCCATGTGTTTATAGTCCATTCTCCTAATGATCTCTCTGTGGTGCAGAGTTAATCAGCCCCATTGTGGTATTTTGGCAGGACCTTGCTCTTACCATCTTGGTGTTGGCAAAGTCCTGTTCCATGTTCACTGCCATGTCCTGTAGGGCACTAAGCTGGTACTCCATTTCACTCAGCTGTGCCCTGACCCTCTTGGTGCCCGCAGAGTGCGGAGAGGCTTGTGGAAGTGTCCATACATTGGTGCTGTCTTGCCTCAACAGTCTTTGTGTTAGATAGTCTCCAGCTCGCTGGTGCTCCCAGTCTTCACTCCGAGGCTGGGCCTGGCTGAGGGCTGGGCTTTCTGAAAATAAAAGGACCTCAGTGTGAAGCAGAGAAAAGCTTTGTGGTTCCAGCCCCGAGTTCAGCTCATTGCTCACGAAGGAGTGACTGCCTTTCACAGTGGCTCACTCAAAGAAACACACACAACTTTAACACATTAACAGGCTATTCAGCCCCACCAACTCATGCTGGTGTTTATCTTCCACACCAGCCAATTATTCCAATCACATTTACCTCACTCGTGACCCAAAACCCTTCACCACAATAAATGGGAGGAGGCAGAGAGGAATATAGGAACTGAGGGAGCTTGGAGTGAATATCCTCACATCCCTGGAGGTAGCAGGACAGGTCGATAAGGTGGTTAAGACATATAATTCCCATTGATTCCAGTTTTGCTCGGGCTCCTTGATGCCACACTCGGTCGAATGCGGCCTTGATGTCAAGAACTGTCACTCTCACCTCACCTCTGGAATTCAGCTCTTTTGTCCATGTTTGAACCTAGGCTGTAATGAGGTCAGGAGCTGAGTGACCCTGGCAAAACCCAAACTGGGCGTCACTGAGCAGGTGCTGCTTGATAGCACTGTTGATAACCCCTTCCATCACTTTACTGATGATCGAGAGTAGACTGACAGGGCGGTAATTGGCCGGGTTGGATTTGTCCTGCTTTTTGTGTACAGGACATGACTGGGCAATTTTCCACATTGTCGGGTAGATGCCAGTGTTGTGGCTGTACTGGAAGAGCTTGGCTAGGGGAGCAGCAAGTTGTGGAGAGAAAATCTGCAATGAGAGGTCTGAACTCTCACTGTTTCCAAAAATATTCCTCACACTCGTTACCTTTAAAAAGTCAAATTCTCGACCCCAGAAGAACTCCGCTGGTTAAAATATCTGGTCCAAAGAGCCCCCAATTTCTATATTATGAAACTGCACTGGTGTTACGTGCGCGAGTATTCCAGCCTGATACACTGGGTGATTGCAGTGTATTTATTTGGATATTCGTGAGAAATGTTTGCAGAAACAGAGAGAACTTAGAAATCTCTTTCATCTAACAACAAATAAAAGTATTTACTAAAGATAATAAAACACTGCAAAGAACAATCCAATACCTCAGCAAATTTAAAGTAAGCGCTTAGTCCCTCACAGACTGAGAACCCAAAAGTATCTTTGTCCGCAATCCTAACCTCTACTGAAACCCTGTTTCCCAAACAACACAGTAAGAAGTCTCACAACACCAGGTTAAAGCCCAACAGGTTTATCTGGTAGCACAAGCGACTCGCTTTCAGAGCGCTGCTCCTTCGTCAGGTGAGTGGGAGATGTGCTGACGAGATCACTCACATTGTCTGTACCTGTAAGACTTGATTAGCTGTAAAGACTCACATTCCAATCATTATTCATGTAAATTGAGTTGAGTTTGTGTCTTTGTGCCCTGTTTGTGATCAGAACTCCCACCCACCTGACGAAGGAACAGCCTGTTCTGAAAGCTAGTGGCTTTTGCTACCAAATAAACCTGTTGGATTTTAACCTGGTGTTGTTAGACTCCTTACCATCAAACACTCCCAGGACAGGTACTGCACGGGGTTAGATACAGAGTAAAGCTCCCGCTACACTGTCCCCCATCAAACACTCCCAGGACAGGTACAGCACGGGGTTAGGTACAGAGTAAAGCTCCCTCTACACTGTCCCCCATCAAATACTCCCAGGACAGTGATAGCACGGGGTTAGATACAGAGTAAAGCTCCCTCTATATTGTCCCCTTCCAGCACTCACCCTGTTGTTGGCAGCTCTCTGGAGGTACAGCATTAGTGACGGTGGCAGCCATGTGATGTAATCCAGCTATAGATATGTCTTCTCTGTCAGACGAGGGCATTAGCTCAGACACAGTTGTAACTGGGAGGCTGTTCAGCAGCTCGCCTGCATCGATGTCAATAACATTGAGGAACTTGTGAGCAGACACCACCTGTGAATATCGAGGCACACACTCGGAGTTATTATTGAGATGGGACAGCAATTTGCCAATCCACGATCCAAATTACTGACCTTCCGTATCCCAAATCCGCTGACTCACCTCTTCCCCAAATCCCTCAGTCCTAATTCTCTCCAAGAACAAAGAACTCCTTTCATCCCCATTTACACAGCCTGTTTCCATGTTCCCTGCTAATTTGCTCTGCAACTGAACCTGCAAATAACCACGCTCTCCACTGTCCCAGTGCATTCTTCATTCAGAGTGTTATAATGATGACTATAATCATTATGCTGCTGAAGACTACACGTGTCCAGGGAACTGGTTGCTCACGTTTGCCAAGTGCTGCAGGATTTGGCACCGTGGGCACTTGCAGGGCATCCCCTGCGGTGTCACTGACAGTTACTGTGGTGCTTAGGTTTCCTGGCAGTGCCTCCTTGCAGGGCTCCATAGTTGACCTCTGTGGGAGTTTTCAAGCCTCTGCACACACACGCACGCAGGAGCTCATGGACACAGCCTTCACAAGAGCACCATCCAAGCCTCAAAGCAAGAGCAATGGGGCTTGTGCAAATCTGTGCTTTACACAGGTGCAGGGTGCTATAGACTGTCTCCTGTGCCACGCAGAGCTCCGTGGCACCAAGCTGCCAACTATGTGAACCAGGAGAGCTTCCACTCACTGAATATTCAGCGGGTCTGTGACCACACCAAATGCATCCTCCAGGTGTGTGCTCGATTCTCAGGGAGTGTGTATGACGCCGACATTCTGAACTGCTCGAGACCCCTGACATCTCTCAGGGTCCAAAGAGGCTGCAGGGCTGGCTCTCAGGTTCAAGGAGCACCCACTGAGGATGTGGCTGATGATGCCTGTGCAGAGACCACAGGGTTCAGCAGAGACAAGATCCAATGAGGCCCATGCTGCAATTCACACCTTGGTTAAGCAAACCGTACGGATGTTGAAGGTGAGACTCTGGAGCTTGGACCAATCTGGTGGAGCCCTGCAATATAATTCACAGAGGATCTCAGCATCGTCTCCGCCCAACACAACCTGGCACAAACTGGGGGGCATGGAGGGTGGTGAGGACATCCAGTGAGGACCCTAATTATCTTCACACGGCATCTGTTAGCATTGCACTCACGTCTGGCTGACAGCAGCTCAGCATTCCCTCTTTGATAAGGCTCCTGCCATGGAGATGTAGCGGATGCCCACAATCCCTACAATCCAGGAGGATGATGGTGACTTACGTTGGGGAAAGATCCCTCTATGACTCTATAAATGCGGGCAATTGGGACTAGCTTAGGGTTTAAAAAAAAGGGCGGCATGGACATGTTGGGCCGAAGGGCCTGTTTCCATGCTGCAAACCTCTATGACTCTGAGTTTCTGTGAATCTTTGTCTGGCTGATGGTAGCTAGCTTTCTCTCAGTGACCATAGCGATCTCAAATAAGTGGGAAAGTGAATTGCGTGGAGGAAGCGGAAGGTCTGCAGAGAGATTTGAATAGGCTGAGTGAGTGGGCGAGGATCTGGCAGATGGAATATAAAGTTGGCAAATGCGAGGTTATTCACTTTGGAAGAAATAATAGCAAATTGGATTATTATTTAAATGGAAAAAAATTACAACATGCTACTGTGCAAAGGGACCTGGGGGTCCTTGTGCATGAGTCGCAAAAACTCAGTCTGCAAGTACAACAGGTGATCAAGAAGGCAAATGGGATGTTGGCATTTATCGCGAGGGGGATAGAATATAAAAGCAGAGATGTCTTGCTGCATCTGTACAAGGCATTGGTGAGGCCGCAGCTGGAATACTGTGTGCAGTTTTGGTCCCCTTACTTGCGAAAGGATATACTGGCCTTGGAGGGAGTGCAGAGAAGGTTCACCAGGTTGATACCGGAGATGAGGGGTGTAGATTATGAGGAGAGATTGAGCAGATTAGGTTTGTACTCATTGGAGTTTGGAAGGCTGAGGGGTGATCTTATAGAGGCATATAAGATAATGAAAGGGCTGGATAGGGTAGAAGTGGAGAGATTCTTTCCACTTAGAAAGGAAACCAGAACTAGAGGGCACAGCCTCAAAATAAAGGGGTGTCAGTTTAGGACAGAGTTGAGGAGGAACTTCTTCTCTCAGAGGGTGGTGAATCTCTGGAATTCTCTGCCCACTGAAGTGTTGGAGGCTACCTCGTTGAATATGTTTAAATCACGGGTAGATGGATTCCTGATCGGTAAGGGAATTAAGGGTTATGGGGAGCAGGAGGGTAAGTGGAACTGATCCACTTCAGATCAGCCATGATCTTGTTGAATGGCGGGGCAGGCTCGAGGGGCTAGATGGCCTACTCCTGCTCCTATTTCTTATGTTCTTATGCTTTTCTCAACAGTAAATACTGATGAGAAATATTCATTTAGGATCTTGTGGATCCGCACATAGATGACCTTTCTGATCCTTAGAGAGACTAAACAGTCTGGGCTTGTACTCGCTGGAGTTTAGAAGGATGAGAGGGGATTGTATAGTAAATGTCGACCAAATGTTTCCTCTTACGGGGCAATCTAGAACAAGAGGTCACAGGGTATAGGCTGAGAGGCGGTAGATTTAAAACTGAGATGAGGAAGAACTACCTCTCACAGAGGGTGGTGAGTTTGTGGAACTCGCTGCCCCATCGCGCGGTGGAGTCTGAATTGTTGAATGGTTTCAGGAGGGAGATAGATATATTTCTAGTGAAAAAGGGATATCGGGGACAGGTGTGGAAGAGGAGTTGAGACCAGGGAGAGATCAGCCATGAGCATGGCTGAATTTGCCTATTTCCGCTGCTAATTCCAATGTTCCTCTGTGATGGGTCTTCTGTTACTGGGTCCATGAATTCTTCTTCTGTGCTGCTGTCGGGGCTGGAATCCAGGAGCCTTGGCTGCTTCCCAGACGTGTGTGCGAAAGAAAGGAGAGGTCATGAGTGCATGGCAGGGGCCTGGCAAACAGGAGATATATCCCTCACAGCATGGAGCTCTGATGAAGGGTCACCCAGACCCGAAACGTTGGCTCTATTCTCTCTCCACAGATGCTGTCAGACCTGCTGGGATTTTCCAGCGTTTTCTGTTTTTGATTCAGATTCCAGCATCGGCAGTATTTTGCTTTTATCATGGTGCTCTGATAAGATGCTGCAGGGCTGGATCTTCACTTGGTTGAGTTGCTCCAGCTCACCATCAGCACAGGAACAGTCCACATCCTCCCCGTCAGTGGAATGACTCTCTCCTCAAAGTCTGAGTGGACCTTCAGCTCCGTCAACCCTTCATCCAACTGGCATCTCGCCCTCTTGCTGAGCGCTACCTTTTCCTGCATGAAGGCAGATGGAGAGAGTGTAAGCAGGACACGTGCCAGGGCAGATGATAAGGATGCCTGGCATGTGGAGATGGTGAGTGAGAGCAGGGAGGTGAGGAGATGGTCCACAGCAGAGGTGAAGGTGTGCTTGGGAAAGGTAGCGATTACACTTTTTGAACTGGCAGTGAGTCAGATCCCTGTAGACGTGTGATGGTTCTGTGAGCTCATTCATCCGATTGCTGCACTGGATGGCTGCCCTCTTCTGCAGGACATTGGCACTGACCAGCCACTGGCTCCCATGCTGGATTGGAGAGTTGCAGGTCTTCACCCAGAGCGCGGGTAGAGTGCATCGCGGTGAGCCGCCAGCTGGCACGCGAGAGAGCCACCAGTAAATTTGGTTGCTGGGTGTTCCCTGGGTCTGGCAGTCATGACTTCCCAGCAAACTCTGAGTGTGCCAGCAGAGTGCAGGGGCCACCTTTGAACATGGCGGCCAGATCATTAAAGCGCTGAGGTGATGGCGGGGTGGGCAAATCAGAGGCTACCTCCCAGGGATATGGAGTGGAACCCACTCGGTGCTGTACTATACGGTGGAAAATGTCACTATTGCTGTCGGTTCGCTAAACACTGCCTTCCTTGCCTGAGGTCGGATATTGCCAGTTTCCGAGACAATTGCACCCAAAGACTGGGATAGAAGCAGCTGAAAAGCGTGTGTGAACCAGGACTGGGGTGTCGGAATGTGTGTGACACTGAAGAAGATGCCAGCAGCAGCACCCCGGCAAAAGCTCTGTGCCTCCCTCTGAATGTGGAAGTAAGCTAAGTCCGCAAAGACCATAGCTGAAATGGAAACGGGAAATTTCTCCCCAAAAATGCACAACACTGGAATCTGGATGTTCACCTGCTGAAATCAGCGTGATTGGATTCTCGAATCACAGCGCTCTATCACCCACTCACCAGTCAAGGACTGTTCTGCATACTTTTTTATTTCCTTACTTACTTTGGACTCAATTCTCAAATCTAATCTGTATAAATATGTATACAAATGTTTTATTGTTTTCTTGTCTTTAGTAGTTAATAAACGCACTCTATTTTCAACCTGAGAAATCCTGGTTAAATTGACTCTTTTTCACAGTACCACAATTGCGGTATTAATGTAAGCCTTACTTGTGACTAATAAGTAAACTTTAACTTCACTCTTTTTAAAACACAAAACTTGGGACTGGTAAAAGTACCCCCCTGGGCGAGGGTCTGGCAGATGGAGTACAATGTTGGTAAATGTGAGGTCATCCATTTTGGTCGGAATAACAGCAAAATGGACTATTATTTAAATGGTAAAAAATTGCAGCATGCTGCTGTGCAGAGGGACCTGGGTGTCCTTGTGCAGGAATCTCAAGGAGTTGGTTTGCAGGTGCAGCAGGTAATTAAGAAGGCAAATGGAATTTTGCCCTTCATTGCTAGAGGGATGGAGTTTAAAAACAGCGAGATTATGTTGCAGCTGTATAAGGTGCTGGTGAGGCCACACCTGGAGTACTGTGTACAGTTTTGGTCTCCTTACTTGAGAAAGGATATACTGGCACTGGAGGGGATGCAGAGGAGATTCACCAGGTTGATTCCGGAGTTGAGAGGGTTGGCTTATGAGGAGAGACTGAGGAGACTGGGGCTACACTCATTGGAATTCAGAAGAATGAGGGGAGATCTTATAGAAACATATAGGATTATGAAGGGAATAGATAAGAGAGAAGCAGGGAAGTTGTTTCCACTGGCGGGTGAAACTAGAACTAGGAGGCATAGCCTCAAAATAAGGGGGAGCAGATTTAGGACTGAGTTGAGGAGGAACTTCTTCACACAAAGGGTTGTGAATCTGTAGAATTCCCTGCCCAGTGAAGCAGTTGAGGCTACCTCACTGAATGTTTTTAAGGCAAGGATAGATACATTTTTGAACAGTAAAGGAATTAAGGGTTATGGTGAGCGGGCGGGTAAGTGGAGCTGAGTCCACGAAAAGATCAGCCATGATCTTATTGAATGGCGGGGCAGGCTCGAGGAGCCAGATGGCCTACTCCTGCTCCCAGTTCTTATGTTCTTTTTATGTTCTTATCCGCGAAGGGGAGTGATCCTTTTAAGATTAGTCTTGTTGCGAGCAGTAGAGAGGGTTGAATAAAGAAAGGGAGCCAGTTCATCCCTTCTCCCCCGGGAATCCCAGCCGGACAGTGACAAATTGAGGGATCTCGCCCAGGTTAACAAGTTTGGGGAACATGGGGACTGGTCATAACAAGAGTAGCACCAGCAATTGCAGGTTTGCACACAAGCCTGAGATGAGCAGTGACTTGAGGTTTTAATGGAACTCTTCACATTTTGAAGAGTTTGAACTTGAATATTGGCTGTAAAGTCCAGAGTACATGGGACAGGATGAGCCCCGATTCCATCTGTTATTCCTCACTTATTCCAATATACTGAATTTATTCTCATTGAATGGCTCGATGGGCCAAATGGCCTATTTCTGCTCCTGCCCCTTATTGTCTATTCGACTTTGCAGATATCATGAGCCACAAATGATCCTCTTTAAGGATTTATCCATGTGTCACTGTAGGCTGTGTGATACACAGCACTGAACTTCAAACAGGGACAGCTGCTGATGGCACAGTCCCTCTGTTCATGTCTGAATATTGTGCTGAAACTCTGCATTAATTGAAGCTTAAAGTTAACCTTCCACTTACCTGGTCAAGTGTTGCATGGTCAGCTGGTGTGAGGAGGGGCTTCTGACACTCTTCACCTGGGAACCGAAGGTTCATGAACACGTCTGGAGGTACAACCTGAACCTGAAGGCTACTCACTGGCGTGGTTTGTACTGCAAACAAGCAGAGGAAATGATCAAGCACTGAATTAATAGAGTGCCCACTCTGTGTGCACCATCTACAAGACACACTGCAGGAATTCACCAAGGTTCCTCAGGCAGCACCTTCCAGCCACCAACACCATCTAGAAGGACAAGCAGATACCTGGGAACACCACCACCTGGAGCCTCCCCTCCAAGTCACTCACCACACTGACTCAGAAATATATCGCCGTTCCTTCACTGTCGCTGGGTCAAAATCCTGGAACTCCCTCCCTAACAGCACTGTGGGTGTACCTACACCTCAGGGACTGCAGTGGGTTCATGAAGGCAGCTCACCGCCACCTTCCCAAGGGCGAAGGCATTCGGCATGCTTGGTTTCATCGGTCAGAACATTGAATACAGGAGTTGGGACGTCTTGTTGAAGTTGTACAAGACATTGGTAAGGCCACCCTTGGAATACTGTGTGCAATTCTGGTCAACCTATTATAGAAAGGATATTATTAAACTAGAAAGAGTGCAGAAAAGATTTACTAGGATGCTACCGAGACTTGATGGATTGAGTTATAAGGAGAGGCTGAATAGACTGGAGCGTAGGAGGCTGAGGGGTGATCTTATAGAGGTCTAGAAAATAATGAGGGGCATAGACAAGGTAGATAGTCAATATCTTTTCCCAAAGGTAGGGGAGTCTAAAACTAGAGGGCATAGGTTTAAGGTGAGAGGGGAGAGATACAAAAGTGTCCAGAGGGGCAATTTTTTCACACAGAGGGTGGTGAGTGTCTGGAACAAGCTGCCAGAGGTAGTAGTAGAGGCGGGTACAATTTTATCTTTTAAAAAGCATTTAGACAGTTACATGGGTACAATGGGTTTGGAGGGATATGGGCCAAATGTGGGCAATTGGGATTAGCTTAGGGGTTTTAAAAAAGGTCGGCATGGACAAGTTGGGCCGAAGGGCCTGTTTCCATGCTGTAAACCTCTATGACTCAATGGACTAGCCAGCAACGCTTATATTGAATGAAGGATGAAAAGAAAATCCAACCAGTAATGGGCCAGTGTTAGGCAAACTCCACCTGTCGCCTCTTATAACTCACTTCACTCATTAAATGATTCCACAGGGCTATCTCTCGGGCTTATATCCATGTAATGTAGACACTGATATTAATATGCTCCCACTCCAGTCCAAGACAGGGAGTTAGCAGGAGCTGAATCGAATCTCAGTAATAAGAAATTGCATTCATATAGCACCTTTCACATCGGCAAGAGATCCCAAGCTACTTTCTGCTGTGCCGTCACTGCCTGCAGAAGCGAACCTGAACAAACAAGAACCCAAAAGGAGCAGTGATGGCCCATCCAGAGCTTCCTGCGAGTTTGGAAAGAATCCTGTACTTAAATAAAATCTGTTGTTTCAGTGTCCTATCCACAGGCCACCCTGACCTGACTGCCCTCAGACTGGCCCAGAGCAGCAACTGCTCCTCTCGCTCAGGCCCTCTCTGATCTGACTGCCCTCAGACTGGCCCAGAGCAGCAATTGCTCCTCTCGCTCAGGCCCTCTCTGATCTGACTGCCCTCAGACTGGCCCAGAGCAGCAATTGCTCCTCTCGCTCAGGCCCTCTCTGATCTGACTGCCCTCAGACTGGCCCAGAGCAGCAATTGCTCCCTCTCTCTCAGGCTAGCCTAAGATGGAACGTCTCACCAGTCTCAGACCAGAACAGACAGCTTTCCTGGTCACAGAGCAGTCCAGGAGATTCTACCGGCCTGGACAGGAGACTCCCCTGGTCTGGGACCAGCCCAGGACAAGAAGTGGTCTCGATGTGACTCAGACAGGTAACTCTCCTGGTCTTGAATAAGTCCAGGACAGGAGACTCTGCCAGTCTCAGCCCAGCGCAGGAGCTGGTGGCATAATGGTATTGTTACTAGATTGGTAATCTGGAGACCTAGACTAATGCTCTGGAGACCAGGAGTAGGCCATCGGGCCAAACAAGACTGCACCTACCCTCTGAAAGAGCCTAGCACCAATCCCTCGCCCTAACTTCATTTAACATGGCCAATCCATCTAACCTGCACATCTTTGGAGTGTGGGAGGAAACCGGCGCACCCGGAGGAAACCCATGCAGACACGGGGAGAACATGCAAACTCCACACAGACAGTGACCCAAGCGGGAATCGAATCCGGGTCCCTTATGCTGAGAGGTAGCCCGTGCTAACCACTGTGTCACCGTGTTGCCCTGAAGGAACCCGAGAAGGAAATCTGCCGTCCTGACCTGGTCCAATCTCCATTTGACTCCAGAGCCACAGCAATGTGGTTGGCTCTTAAATGCCCTGTGAGATGGCCGAGTGAACCACTCAGTTGTATCAAATTGCTCAGCATGATCGGTGTAGCTACAAGAGGGCAGCGCACTGCCATCTTCTCAAGGGTAATTAGGGATGGGCAGTAAATAAATGGCCCTATCCAGCAAAGCAAACATCCCACGAGTGAATTTAAAACAAAGGAGACTCTGCGAGTCTGTCGTTATCTTTTCCACCAGCGCTGATTCCACCAGGCTTTAATAATCGCTTTCCAGAGATGAATGGAGAGGAATGTTGAAAAAGAGGAACCACCGCCCCCCCCCCCACATCCATCCGCTCTGCTTCCCCCCACCCCGCGCTCCCCCCCAACCCCCCCACATCCATCCGCTCTGCCCCCCCAACCCCCCCCACATCCATCCGCTCTGCCCCCCCAACCCCCCAATATCCATCCGCTCTGCCCCACCCACCCCACGCCCCCCCCGCAACATCCATCCGCTCTGCTTCCCCCACCCCCCACCAACATCCATCCGCTCTGCTTCCCCCACCCACCCCCAACATCCATCCGCTCTGCTTCCCCCACCCCCCACCAACATCCATCCGCTCTGCCCCCCCACCCCGTGCCCCCCCAACCCCCCTACATCCATCCGCTCTGCCCCCCCAACCCCCCAATATCCATCCGCTCTGCCCCCCAACACCCCCCACATCCATCCGCTCTGCCCCCCCAACCCCCCAATATCCATCCGCTCTGCCCCCCCACCCCGTGCCCCCCCAACCCCCCTACATCCATCCGCTCTGCCCCCCCAACCCCCCAATATCCATCCGCTCTGCCCCCCCAACACCCCCCACATCCATCCGCTCTGCCCCCCCAACACCCCCCACATCCATCCGCTCTGCCCCCCCAACCCCCCAATATCCATCCGCTCTGCCCCCCCCACCCCGTGCCCCCCCAACCCCCCTACATCCATCCGCTCTGCTCCCCCCACCCCGTGCCCCCCCAACCCCCCACATCCATCCACTCTGCCCCCCCAACCCCCCCACATCCATCCACTCTGCCCCCCCAACCCCCCCACATCCATCCACTCTGCCCCCCCAACCCCCCAATATCCATCCGCTCTGCCCCCCCCACCCCGTGCCCCCCCAACCCCCCTACATCCATCCGCTCTGCTCCCCCCACCCCGTGCCCCCCCAACCCCCCACATCCATCCGCTCTGCCCCCCCAACCCCCCAATATCCATCCGCTCTGCCCCCCCCACCCCGTGCCCCCCCAACCCCCCTACATCCATCCGCTCTGCTCCCCCCACCCCGTGCCCCCCCAACCCCCCACATCCATCCACTCTGCCCCCCCAACCCCCCACATCCATCCACTCTGCCCCCCAACCCCACGCCCCCCCCAACATCCATCCGCTCTGCCCCCCAAACCTACGCCCCCCCAACCCCCCACATCCATCCGCTCTGCCCCCCCAACCCCGCGTCCCCCCCACATCCATCCGCTCTGCTTCCCCCCACCCCGCGCCCCCCCAACCCCCCCCACATCCATCCGCTCTGCCCCCCCCACCCCGCACCCCCCCCAAACCACCTCACATCCATCCGCTCTGCCCGCCCCCCCCCCCAACCCCATGCTCCCCCACCCCCCCACATCCATCCGCTCTGCAACCCCCCCCCCCCCCCCCCACCAGGGCTGACTGGCCAAATCTCCGGGGGCGGAGACATGCTGTTGGAGATCACTTACCTGCTGTCACAGAGCGATATCTCTCAGATATTCGCTGGACACGAGCTGCTTCAGGCGCAGAAATTGCAAACACAATGGAGAGACAGCAAGCGGAGGCAGCAGCAGCAGACGTCAGAGTGAAGTCTAACACAGACTCTCCCCAGCAAGGCTCCCCATTCAAAACTCACACAATATACAAATACAACAGGTGTAACTCTCACCTGGGAATCTGCTATCAAATAGCTAGGCTGTGAATTATTCATCCTTTACATTATTCAAAGGAACAGGAGAGAGGAGAGACTGAACAATGAGGTAGAAAACTAGAGAGAGCTATATAGAGCAGAGAAGGAAGAAGAGCAGGAGGCATAAAATCAGAGGGAGATGTAGGTGTGGAGAAAGAAAGGAGAAAGAGTATGAAGGACATTTTTCTGACGTTTATTTATTAGTCACAAGTAGCCTTACATTAACACTGCAGTGAAGTTCCTGTGAAAATCCCCCAGTTGCCACACTCCGGGACCTGTTCGGGTACACTGAGGGAGAATTTATCATGGCCAATGCACCCTAATCAGCACGTCTTTCAGACTGTGGGAGGAAACCCACGCAGACACGGGGAGAACGTGCAACTCTACACAGACAGTGACCCTAGTTGGGAATTGAACCTGGGTCCCTGGTGCTGTGCCGGCCGGTGGAGTGGGCACAGACACACACACACATTCCTCTTTCCAGAATACAAGGGTAGAGCTAACGGATACAGACTAGAAATGTCAAAAGCAGAGTGTCACCGGACTCTGACTAAAGTTAATAATGTCCTGCTGCTTCCATTCACAAATGGATAATTAAATTAATGATAGTCATAGAGTTATTAAAGCACAGATTAAGGCCATTCAGCCCATCAAATGTGCTTATTTGTGCCTCTCTGATGGTTTGTGACCTCAGCTGTCTCCTATCCCAGTAGAGAGAGCCTCTCCTCAGTCAATAGAGGCAATATAAGTGGGCTGGGGATCGAGTGACATCTGCTTGTACATGTCCTGGAACATGGTCTCCGCTTGTTGAGGTAGACATTCTGTACAAGGCTTCACTCACCTACTGACAACTGAACCACAGAATGACAGAAAGCAAAAGGTGAAAGGTCAAACCTGCAGCAGCTGCGACTGGGTGATTATTCCTGATCTCAGACAGGGTGAGGTTTCCAGCGTCTTTGTCAGATTGAGTAGCTTCAGAAGATCAAAAAGTACAGCAGTGAGTAAAACACCCAGCACCAAGAATGGGTGAGAGAGGGACAGAGGAAGGGAAGGAGAGAGGGACAGAGGAAGGGAAGGAGAGAGGGACAGAGGAAGGGAAGGAGAGAGGGACAGAGGAAGAGAAGGAGAGAGGGACAGAGGAAGGGAAGGAGAGAGGGACAGAGGAAGGGAAGGAGAGAGGGACAGAGGAAGAGAAGGAGAGAGGGACAGAGGAAGGGAGGCATGGAGGGAGAAACACAGAATATCCAGACATTGTGAGTAAAAGCATCAGTAGCCAGTCAGAGAGAGAGCAATAAAGTGAGACAGCTCGTAACGCGGGAAAGCACAAAACGACAGTAACTCTAACCCTCGCCCTAACGCAGCATCAAATTCCACGGGGCCATTGTCTGGGTCACCTCAAACTGAACGATTCACTGTTTCTCTCTCCACAGATAATGCCCGACCTGCTGAGTTTTTTCAGCATTTCCTATTTCTGTTCCCGATTTCCATTTGCAGTATTTTGTTTTTGAATGGCTGTTTTCTAACCAGCTCAGCTGACCACGGGTCAGTGCGACACACGGGGGCAGTACAACTGAGGCTGAGATTATCCATGAAGGCCCCACCTTCTCAACCTTGTCCCTCGCCTCAGGTTAATCACCACCAGTCAGCTCTCAAAGAGGACAGCGGCCTGTGGCCAGCTGGGAATACAGCAATTTACCCTAACTTTACCTATTAGAGCTGAGGCTCATTCTTGTGCCTTGCGCTTGTGCTGTGTGTCTGTGCTGTGTGTCTGTGCCGTGTGTATGTGCCCTGTGTATGTGCCATGTGTTTGTGTCGTGTGTTTGTGCCCTGTGTCTGTGCCCTGTGTTTGTGTCGTGTGTTTGTGCCCTGTGTATGTGCCGTGTGTTTGCGTCGTGTGTTTGTGCCCTGTGTTTGTGCCCTGTGTATGTGCCGTGTGTTTGCGCCGTGTGTTTGCACCGTGTGTTTGCACCGTGTATTTGCGCCCTGTGTCTGTGCCCTGTGTTTGTGTCGTGTGTTTGTGCCCTGTGTCTGTGCCCTGTGTTTGTGTCGTGTGTTTGTGCCCTGTGTATGTGCCATGTGTTTGCGCCGTGTGTTTGTGCCCTGTGTCTGTGCCCTGTGTTTGTGTCGTGTGTTTGTGCCCTGTGTCTGTGCCCTGTGTTTGTGTCGTGTGTATGTGCCCTGTGTTTGTGCCCTGTGTATGTGCCGTGTGTTTGCGCCGTGTGTTTGCACCGTGTATTTGCGCCCTGTGTCTGTGCCCTGTGTATGTGCCATGTGTTTGCACCGTGTGTTTGTGCCCTGTGTCTGTGCCCTGTGTATGTGCCGTGTGTTTGCGCAGTGTGTCTGTGCCCTGTGTCTGTGCCCTGTGTATGTGCCCTGTGTATGTGCCCTGTGTATGTGCCGTCTGTTTGTGCCGTGTATGCGCCGTGTGTATGCGCCATGTGTTTGCGCCATGTGAAAAAAGAACAATACAGCACAGGAACAGGCCCTTCGGCCCTCCAAACCCACGCCGCTCCCTGGTCCAAACTAGACCATTCTTTTGTATCCCTCCATTCCCACTCCGTTCATGTGGCTATCTAGATAAGTCTTAAACGTTCCCAGTGTGTCCGCCTCCGCCACCTTGCCCGGCAGCGCATTCCAGGCCCCCACCGCCCTCTGCGTAAAATACGTCCTTCTGATATCTGTGTTAAACCTCCCCCCCCCCTCACCTTGAACCTATGACCCCTCGTGAACGTCACCACCGATCTGGGAAAAAGCTTCCCACCGTTCACCCTATCTATGCCTTTCATAATTTTATACACCTCTATTAAGTCACCCCTCATCCTCCGTCTTTCCAGTGAGAACAACCCCAGTTTACCCAATCTCTCCTCAGAACTAAGCCCTTCCATACCAGGCAACATCCTGGTAAACCTCCTCTGCACTCTCTCTAAAGCCTCCACTGGGCGCAGTATTCCAAATGCGGCCGAACCAATGTTCTATACAACTGCAGTCATGATGTGGAGATGCCGGCGTTGGACTGGGGTAAACACAGTAAGAAGTTTAACAACACCAGGTTAAAGTCCAACAGGTTTATTTGGTAGCAAAAGCCACGGCTTTGCTACCAAATGAACCTGTTGGACTTTAACCTGGTGTTGTTAAACTTCTTACTATACAACTGCAACATCAGACCCCAACTTTTATACTCTATGCCCCGTCCTATAAAGGCAAGCATGCCATATGCCTTCTTCACTACCTTCTCCACCTGTGACGTCACCTTCAAGGATCTGTGGACTTGCATACCCAGGTCCCTCTGCGTATCTACACCCTTTATGGTTCTGCCATTTATCATATAGCTCCCCCCTACGTTAGTTCTACCAAAATGCATCACTTCGCATTTATCAGGATTGAACTCCATCTGCCATTTCTTTGCCCAAATTTCCAGCCTATCTATATCCTTCTGTAGCCTCTGACAATGTTCCTCACTATCTGCAAGTCCAGCCATTTTCGTGTCGTCCACAAACTTACTGATCACCCCAGTTACACCTTCTTCCAAATCGTTTGTATAAATCACAAACAGCAGAGGTCTATCTTCATCTACACACGTAGTTACCTCCTCAAAGAATTCAAACAGATTTGTGAGGCAAGACTTACCCTTCACAAATCCGTGTTGACTATCCCGGATTAAGCTGTATCTTTCCAAATGGTCATAAATCCTATCCCTCAGGACCTTTTCCATTAACTTACCGACCACCGAAGTAGGACTAACTGGCCTATAATGACTCGGGTCATTCCTATTTCCTTTCTTGAACAGAGGAACAACATTCTCCAGTCCTCTGGCACTATCCCCGTGATGTGGAGATGCCGGCGTTGGACTGGGGTAAGCACAGTAAGAAGTCTCACAACACCAGGTTAAAGTCCAACAGGTTTATTTGGTAGCAAATACCATAAGCTTTCGGAGCACAGCTCCTTCGTCAGATGGAGTGGTTATCTGTTCTCAAACAGTGCAAACAGGCACAGAAATCAAATTACAGAATACTGATTAGAATGCAAATCTCTACAGCCAGCCAGGTCTTAAATGTACAGACAATGTGGGTGGAGGGAGCATTCAACACAGGTTAAAGACATGTGTATTGTCTCCAGACAGAACAGCGAGTGAGATTCTGCAAGTCCAGGAGGCAAGCTGTGGGGGTTACTGATAATGTGATATAAATCCAACATCCCGGTTTAGGCCGTCCTCATGTGTGCGGAACTTGGCTATCAGTTTCTGCTCAGCGACTCTGTGCTGTCGTGTGTCGTGAAGGCCGCCTTGGAGAACGCTTACCTGAAGATCCAAGGCTGAATGCCCGTGACTGCTGAAGTGCTCCCCCACAGGAAGACAACTGTCTTGCCTGGTGATTGTCGAGCGGTGTTCATTCATCCGTTGTCGTAGCGTCTGCATGGTTTCCCCAATGGACCATGCCTCGGGACATCCTTTCTTGCAGCGTATCAGGTAGACAACGTTGGCCGAGTTGCAAGAGTATGTACCGTGTACCTGGTAGATGGTGTTCTCACGTGAGATGATGGCATCCGTGTCGATGATCCGGCACGTCTTGCAGAGGTTGCTGTGGCAGGGTTGTGTGGTGTCGTGGTCACTGTTCTCCTGAAGGCTGGGTAGTTTGCTGCGGACAATGGTCTGTTTGAGGTTGCGTGGTTGTTTGAAGGCAAGAAGTGGGGGTGTGGGGATGGCCTTGGCGAGATGTTCGTCTTCATCAATGACATGTTGAAGGCTCCGGAGGAGATGCCGTAGCTTCTCCGCTCCGGGGAAGTACTGGACGACGAAGGGTACTCTGTCCACCGTGTCCCGTGTTTGTCTTCTGAGGAGGTCGGTGCGGTTTTTCGCTGTGGCGCGTCGGAACTGTTGATCGATGAGTCGACGCCATATCCTGTTCTTATGAGGGCATCTTTCAGCGTCTGGAGGTGTCTGTTGCGATCCTCCTCATCCGAGCAGATCCTGTGTATACGGAGGGCTTGTCCGTAGGGGATGGCTTCTTTAACGTGTTTAGGGTGGAAGCTGGAGAAGTGGAGCATCGTGAGGTTACCTGTGGGCTTGCGGTACAGTGAGGTGCTGAGGTGACCGTCCTTAATGGAGATGCGTGTGTCCAAGAATGCAACCGATTCCAGAGAGTAGTCTATGGTGAGTCTGATGGCGGGATGGAACTTGTTGATGTCATCATATAGTTGTTTCAGTGATTGTTCACCATGAGTCCAAAGGAAGAAAATGTCATCGATGTATCTAGTGTATAGCATTGGTTGAAGGTCCTGTGCGGTGAAGAAGTCTTGTTCGAACCTGTGCATGAAGATGTTGGCATATTGAGGTGTGAATTTTGTCCCCATGGCTGTTCCGTGTGTCTGGATGAAGAACTGGTTGTTGAAGGTGAAGATATTGTGGTCCAGGATGAAGCGGATGAGTTGTAAAATTGCATCTGGAAACTGGCAGTTGACGGCATTGAGTACTGAGGCCATTGCAGCAATGCCATCATCGTGGGGGATGCTGGTGTAGAGTGCCGAGACATCCATTGTGACAAGGAGTGCTCCTGGTTCAACTGCTCCATGTGTGTTGAGTTTCTGTAGGAAGTCCGTAGTGTCGCGACAAAAGCTGGGGGTTCTTTGTACAATGGGTTTCAAGATGCCCTCGACATAGCCGGAGAGGTTCTTGCACAGCGTTCCGTTTCTTGAAACGATGGGATGGCCGGGTGTGTTTGCCTTGTGTATTTTTGGGAGGCAGTAGAGATCTCCAACGCGTGGAGTACGTGGGATGAGAGCATGGAGGGTGCTCTGAAGGTCCGGATCAAAGGTTTTGATCAGGGTGTTGAGTTGACGGGTGTGTTCTTTGGTCGGATCTGTGGGTAACTGTCTGTAGTGTTCCCCGTTGTTCAGTTGTCGGTACACTTCTTTGCAGTAATCCGTTCTGTTCAGGATGACAATGGCCCCTCCTTTGTCTGCTGGTTTGATGACAATGTTGCGGTTGGTCTTGAGAGCGTGGATGGCGTTGCGCTGTGCTTGGGTGATGTTCGGTGCTGTCTTGTGAGTGCGGCTGATGAATTTGGTGTTGACGCACCTCCTGATGGCTTGGGCATACATGTCAAGTCGAGGGCAGCGACCTTCCGGAGGGGTCCAATTCGACTCTTTCCTCTTCGGTTGCACTGCGGGTCTCTCTGTCTGCTGTTCCGGTTCATTAGCTGTCTCATTGTGTTCGCTGTTGGCCTCTTGGGGTTTGTGGAAGAACTCCCGCAGCCTCATTCGCCTGATGAATTCCTCTGTGTCCGCTGCGAGACTGATGGGGTCTATTTTGGTAGTGGGGTACCTACTCTTGCAACTCGGCCAACGTTGTCTACCTGATACGCTGCAAGAAAGGATGTCCCGAGGCATGGTACATTGGGGAAACCATGCAGACGCTACGACAACGGATGAATGAACACCGCTCGACAATCACCAGGCAAGACTGTTCTCTTCCTGTGGGGGAGCACTTCAGCAGTCACAGGCATTCAGCCTTGGATCTTCAGGTAAGCGTTCTCCAAGGCGGCCTTCACGACACACGACAGCGCAGAGTCGCTGAGCAGAAACTGATAGCCAAGTTCCGCACACATGAGGACGGCCTCAACCGGGATGTTGGATTTATGTCACATTATCAGTAACCCCCACAGCTTGCCTCCTGGGCTTGCAGAATTTCACTAGCTGTTCTGTCTGGAGACAATACACATCTCTTTAACCTGTGTTGAATGCTCCCTCCACCCACATTATCTGTACACTTAAGACCTGGCTGGCTGTAGAGATTTGCATTCTAATCAGTATTCTGTAATTTGATTTCTGTGTCTGTTTGCACTGTTTGAGAACAGATATGATGTGGAGATGCCGGCGTTGGACTGGGGTAAACACAGTAAGAAGTTTAACAACACCAGATTAAAGTCCAACAGGTTTATTTGGTAGCAAAAGCCACACAAGCTTTCGGAGCTGCAAGCCCCTTCTTCAGGTGAGTGGGAATTCTGTTCACAAACAGAGCATATAAAGACACGGACTCAATTTACATGAATAATGGTTGGAATGCGAATACTTACAACTAATCAAGTCTTTAAGAAACAAAACAATGTGAGTGGAGAGAGCATCAAGACAGGCTACAAAGATGTGTACTGTCTCCAGACAAGACAGCCAGTGAAACTCTGTGGGGGTTACAAATAGTGTGACATGAACCCAATATCCCGGTTGAGGCCGTCCTCGTGTGTGCGGAACTTGGCTATCAGTTTCTGCTCAGCGACTCTGCGCTGTCGTGTGTCGCGAAGGCCGCCTTGGAGAACGCTTACCCGAATATCAGAGGCCGAATGCCCGTGACCGCTGAAGTGCTCCCCAACAGGAAGAGAACAGTCTTGCCTGGTGATTGTCGAGCGGTGTTCATTCATCCGTTGTCGCAGCGTCTGCATAGTTCTTCTGACTGTACTATCCCCGTGGACAGTGAGAACCCAAAGATCAAAGCCAAAGGCTCTGCAATCTCCTCCCTTGCCTCCCAAAGAATCCAAGGATATATATCCCATCTGGCCCAGGGGGCTTATCGACCCTGCAAACTATGCAGACGCTGCGACAACGGATGAATGAACACCGCTCGACAATCACCAGGCAAGACTGTTCTCTTTCCTGTTGGGGAGCACTTCAGCGGTCACGGGCATTCGGCCTCTGATATTCGGGTAAGCGTTCTCCAAGGTGGCCTTCGCGACACACGACGGCGCAGAGTCGCTGAGCAGAAACTGATAGCCAAGTTCCGCACACACGAGGACGGCCTCAACCGGGATATTGGGTTCATGTCACACTATCTGTAACCCCCACAGAGTTTCACTGGCTGTCTTGTCTGGAGACAATACACATCTTTTTAGCTTGTCTTGATGCTCTCTCCACTCACATTGTTTTGTTTCTTAAAGACTTGATTAGTTGTAAGTATTCGTATTCCAACCATTATTCATGTAAATTGAGTCTGTGTCTTTATATGCTCTGTTTGTGAACAGAATTCCCACTCACCTGAAGAAGGGGCTTGCAGCTCCGAAAGCTTGTGTGGCTTTTGCTACCAAATAAACCTGTTGGACTTTAACCTGGTGTTGTTAAACTTCTTACTGAGAACAGATAACCACTCCATCTGACGAAGGAGCTGTGCTCCGAAAGCTTATGGTATTTGCTACCAAATAAACCTGTTGGACTTTAACCTGGTGTTGTGAGACTTCTTACTGAACTATCCCCGTGGACAGTGAGAACCCAAAGATCAAAGCCAAAGGCTCTGCAATCTCCTCCCTTGCCTCCCAAAGAATCCAAGGATATATATCCCATCTGGCCCAGGGGGCTTATCGACCCCCAGACTTTTCAAAATTGCTAATACATCTTCCCTCAGAACATCTACCTCCTCCAGCCTATCAGCCTGTATCACACTCTCATCGTCAAAAACATGGCCCCTCTCCTTGGTGAACACTGAAGAAAAGTATTCATTCATCGCCTCTCCTATCTCTTCTGACTCCATGCGCAAGTTCCCACTACTGTCCTTGACCAGTCCTAACCTCACCCTGGTCATTCTTTTACTTCTCACATAAGAGTAAAAAGCCTTGGGGTTTTCCTTGATCTGACCCGCCAAGGACTTCTCATGTCCCCTCCTAGCTCTCCTCAGCCTTTTTTTCAGCTCATTCCTTGCTAACTTGTAACCCTCAATGGACCCAACTGAACCTTGTTTTCTCATCCTTACATACGCTTCCTTCTTCCTCTTGACAAGACATTCAACCTCTTTTGTGAACCATGGTTCCCTCACTCGGCCATTTCCTCCCTGCCTGACAGGGACATACCTATCAAGGACACGCAGTATTTGTTCCTTGAACAAGACCATAAGACCATAAGACATAGGAGCGGAAGTAAGGCCATTCGGCCCATCGAGTCCACTCCACCATTCAATCATGGTTGATTTCAACTCCATTTACCCGCTCTCTCCCCATAGCCCTTAATTCCTCGCGAAATCAAGAATTTATCAATTTCTGTCTTGAAGACGCTCAACGTCTCGGCCTCCACAGCCCTCTGTGGCAATGAATTCCACAGACCCACCACTCTCTGGCTGAAGAAATTTCTCCTCATCTCTGTTCTAAAGTGACTCCCTTTTATTCTAAGGCTGTGCCCCCGCGTCCTAGTCTCCCCTGTTAATGGAAACAACTTCCCTACGTCCATCCTATCTAAGCCGTTCATTATCTTGTAAGTTTCTATCAGATCTCCCCTCAACCTCCTAAACTCCAATGAATATAATCCCACGATCCTCAGACGTTCATCGTATGTCAGGCCTACCATTCCTGGGATCATCCGTGTGAATCTCCGCTGGACCCGCTCCAGTGCCAGTATGTCCTTCCTGAGGTGTGGGGCCCAAAATTGCTCACAGTACTCCAAATGGGGCCTAACCAGTGCTTTATAAAGCCTCAGAAGTACATCCCTGCTTTTGTATTCCAAGCCTCTTGAGATAAATGACAACATTACATTTGCTTTCTTAATTACGGACTCAACCTGCAAGTTTACCTTTAGAGAATCCTGGACTAGGACTCCCAAGTCCCTTTGCACTTTAGCATTATGAATTTTGTCACCGTTTAGAAAATAGTCCATGCCTCTATTCTTTTTTCCAAAGTGTACGACCTCGCACTTGCCCACGTTGAATTTCATCAGCCACTTCTTTTCAGCTCATTCCTTGCTAACTTGTAACCCTCAATGGACCCAACTGCTCCACTTTTCATTAGTCCCTTTCCCTGACAGTTTCTGTTCCCATCTTATGCTCCCTAATTCCTGCCTAATCGCATCATAATTACCTCTCCCCCAATTGTAAACCTTGCCCTGCCGTCCGGCCCTATCCCTCTCCATTGCAATAACAAAAGACACCGAATTGTGGTCACTATCTCCAAAGTGCTCTCCCACAAACAAATCTAACACTTGGCCCGGTTCATTTCCCATTACCAAATCCAATGTGGCCTCACCCCTTGTCGGCCCATCCACATATTGTGTCAGGAAACCCTCCCGCACACACTGCACAAAAACTGTGTGTACGTGCCGTGTGTACGTGCAGTGTGTTTGCGCCATGTGTATGTGTCGTGTGTATGTGCCGTGTATTGTGCCGTGTGTTTGTGCTGTGTGTATGTGCCGTGTGTATGCGCAGTCTCAGAACCACTAATTATTGAATCCTTCTCCTAACATTTAACCCTGCTTCTCTCTCAGTCTGGACCCCCCGGAGCCAAAACGATCGCTCTCTGTGTTCCGCCGTGTCCTTTATAATTTCCAGCCCTCGATCAAACCAGATTGAATCGCCAGTCACACAGCTGCAGCGTTTCCCATTGTAGACCCCTTACCAGCTCTGTGGGTGTTCAGGCTGCTATCTATCACCTGTACAATGGCCCTGGTGGATGGGCAAAGGTGTTTATTTTCTACTTAAATACGGGGCCAATGCTGAACCTGGGCCAAGCACCAGCTCACCGCCTAGTCCCACATTCCCAGGGTACAGCAGGCCGGCAGTGAAGGAACAACTTCCAGTTCCTTGGGATTGAGGGAAAGTTAGCCAGGGAACCTGCTCCTGAAAGCTGGAAGTATATCTCGTCAGGCTGAGCAGTGATTTCCCCGGAAGTGGAATAGCTAACTGGCATCCACTGCCGAGATTCAGTTTTGGTGATTTGGGTGGGGATTGGGTGATTTGGATGAGGATTAGGTGATTTGGATGGGGATTGGGTGATTTGGACGGGGATTGGGTGATTTGGATGGGGATTGGGGGATTTGGATGGGGATTGGGGGATTTGGATGGGGATTGGGGGATTTGGATGGGGATTGGGTGATTTGGATGGGGATTGGGTGATTTGGATGGGGATTGGGGGATTTGGACGGGGATTGGGTGATTTGGACGGGGATTGGGTGATTTGGATGGGGATTGGGTGATTTGGATGGGGATTGGGGGATTTGGATGGGGATTGGGGGATTTGGATGGGGATTGGGTGATTTGGATGGGGATTGGGGGATTTGGATGGGGATTGGGTGATTTGGATGGGGATTGGGTGATTTGGACGGGGATTGGGTGTAGCTCAGCAAGGACCCAATGGCTCCAGCAGTGCAGAGTCGGAATTCAGGAGCACAGAGAGTTGGTGCCTTACCTGAGGCTGGGTCGCACAGCGGCTCAGGAAGTTGTTCAGTATTGGTGCCGACATCCTTCCTTTCCTCAGCATTCTTCTTGGTCGAGGCAAAACAATGCAACTCTGCAGATGTTGCAAACAGGCCAATTTGGCCTTGCAGCCGGGAACCACACAGAGCTGCAGAGAATTCAGAACATCACCGTTACTTGTCATTTATATTAATGGTTTGGATGTGAATATAGGAGGCATGGTTAGTAAGTTTGCAGATGACACCAAGATTGGTGGCATAGTGGACAATGAAGAAAGTTATCTCCGATTGCAACGGGATCTTGATCAATTGGGCCAGTGGGCTGACGAATGGCAGATGGAGTTTAATTTAGATAAATGTGATGCATTTTGGGAGATTGAACCAGGGCAGGACTTACTTAGTTAATGGTAGGGCGTTAGGGAGAGTTACAGAACAAAGAGATCTAGGGGTACATGTTCATAGCTCCTTGAAAGTGGAGTCACAGGTGGACAGATTGGTGAAGAAGGCATTCGGCATGCTTGGTTTCATTGGTCAGAACTTTGAATACAGGAGTTGGGACATCTTGTTGAAGTTGTACAAGACATTGGTAAGGCCACACTTGGAATACTGTGTACAGTTCTGGTCGCCCTATTTAGAAAGGATATTACTAAACTATAAAGAGTGCAGAAAAGATTTACTAGGATGCTACTGGGACCTGATGGATTGAGTTATAAGGAGAGGGTGGATAGACTGGGACTTTTTTCTCTGGAGCGCAGAAGGCTGAAGGATGATCTTATAGAGGTCTATAAAATAATGAGGGGCACAGATCAGCTGGATAGTCAATATCTTTTCCCAAAGGTAGGGGAGTCTAAAACTAGAGGGCATAGGTTTAAGGTGAGAGGGGAGAGATACAAAAGTGTCCAGAGGGGCAATTTTTCCACACAGAGGGTGGTGAGTGTCTGGAACAAGCTGGAACAAGATAGTAGTAGAGGCGGGTACAATTTTGTCTTTTAAAAAGCATTTAGGCAGTTACATGGGTAAGATAGGTATAGAGGGATATGGACCAAATGCGGGCAATTGGGATGAGCTTAGGGGTTTTAAAAAAAAAAGGGCGGCATGGACCAGTTGGGCCGAAGGGCCTGTTTCCATGCTGTGAACCTCTATGATTCTATGAGTCTATTAGTCACATCTTCAGGAACATGTAAAGGACTGGGGGAGAGGGTCAAGCAATACAACAAGAGGGGGTAACAACGGGGAGGGGGTAACAACGGGGAGGGGGTATCAGCGGGGAGGGGGTAACAGCGGGGAGGGGGTAACAACGGGGAGGGGGTAACAGCGGGGAGGGGGTAACAGCGGGGAGGGGGTAACAGCGGGGAGGGGGTAACAGCGGGGAGGGGGTAACAGCGGGGAGGGGGTAACAGCGGGGAGGGGGTAACAGCGGGGAGGGGGTAACGGCGGGGAGGGGGTAACGGCGGGGAGGGAGTAACAGCGGGGAGGGGGTAACAGCGGGGAGGGGGTAACAGCGGGGAGGGGGTAACAGCGGGGAGGGGGTAATGGCGGGGGGGGGGGCAACAGCAGCTCGGGGATGGAGAGGGCACAGGAAGCCAAAGGGAGGGGGTCAGGGAGGATGCAGGAATGGGAAGGAAGAGGACATTATAATAGGACAGGCTGGAAAGAATGAGGGCAGAGAGGAGCGAGAGGAGAGGATGGGGAAGGGAAGGGGAGGATGGGATAGGGTGGGGATAGTGTGAGAAGAAGGAAGGGTGGCGATGGAGGAGAGAGGAGAGGAGAGGGGGAAAGAAGGCAGGTAGGTTCAGGTCGAGGCTGTCAGACTGGGGGCAGCGAAGTGGCAGTTTGTTCAATAATCTCCAGAATTTACAGAGTAACAAAGTCACACCAAGCTCTGAGGAGCAGGTTCCTAATACTCACCCAGCAGGGGGGCAAAATTATCTGAAGTATTGGCCACCTCTGGAACATCCGCAGGCTCCTGCTATGAAACACAATGTTAGGCACCTCGACCTGACCAGAAAGCCACCATTTCCCCCGATCTCCCAGCCCACCTCCCCAAACCCCATCCCCTCCGATAATATTGCCCACATCCCTGAAATCGGTCCAGGCAGCCTTTGCTTCCACTCTGTCTATCACTAACAGAGTGCTAACTATGTTGTCGGGAGCTCTGGGAAGTAGCTGTGATGCTGCTGCCTCTCTCACACGCTCAGACTTACTCTCCTTCCAAACCTGCCATCACGACCATCTAGAGGAGCAACAGATACCTGGGAACACCTGACCTGGAAGTTCCCCTCCAGTCACTCACCACCCTGACTTGGAAATATATCGCTGTTCCTTCACTGTCGCTGGGTCAAAATCCTGGAACTCCCTCCCTAACAGCACAGTGGGTGCACCTACACCTCAGGGACTGCAGCGGTTCCAGAAGGCAGCTCACCGTCACCCTCTCAACAGGGAGGGAGTTGTTAAGCTGCTCCTTGTGCAGTGTTCATACAGACAGTGATGTAACAATTCTCTGATTCAAACTACGGTTGCACAATAAATGCTGATCTTGCCAATGAAGCTCAGAACCCAAGAGGGAATTTAAAAGAAAAGCTGCCTCTGGGTCTCTGTCATCACTAACCCACTGCTGACAGCAAAGCTGTCCCCATTCCTTTGGTTAAAAGCTACAGTGTTGTCACAGACTTGTCAGGAGGGCAGGACTGAGGGACGGTTCCTGCAGCTGGTGAAAGGACTCTGGCCAAACGGTCTTCCTTCCCATGTGGTCAGTGTGTGGTTAATATCAGAAACGGGTCACCCTGGCTGTGATAGCCTCCCACCCTCCAACCATGCCAAATCATCAAGTCAGTGAGAGACCATCACACAGGATACAGGAGGGCTGCCCTCAGTTACAGCACACATTCCAAATCCATCCCTTTTGGGAGAAATCTGGACCGCGATTTTCCCAAAATAATTCCAAGTGCCCAAAGGGTGAATAAACGGAGGTGCCAGTTTTTTGAGTGAACGGAGTTCTGATCATTTACGGCACTCTGTGCAATGCTCCCTCCACCCCGCCCCCCCCACGATGGCCATCAGGTGGTTCACGCCAGTAGAGGGGGAAGGGGGGGGGGAGGGCAGAGCCGAATCCCGTTGGAGAGGCGGCAGCAGCGTGCTCGGGGGGCCATTGGGCATGTGCCAATCTCCCAGTGACCAGCCCCGATCCCATATCAGCCCCCACCCCCCCGCCTCCTACCTGTCCCCCCGGATCTGGCTCCATCCCCATCTAGCCCCACCATCCATGAGGCCCCATTAAGGTAGATAAATCCCCAGGGCTGGATGGGATCGATCCCAGGTTTCTGCAGGAAGCAAGGGGAGAAATAGCCAGGGTCTTAACAGATACCTTCACATCCTCTTTGACCACAGCCGAGGTTCCAGAGGACGGAGAATAGCCAGTGTTGTTCCCTTGTTTAAGAAAGGAAGCAGGGATAATCCAGCAAATTATAGGCAGGTGAGCCTGACATCAGTGGTGGGGAAGCTTTTGGAGAAGATGCTGAGGGACAGGATAGACACACATTTGGAGGAAAATGGACTAGTTAGTGACAGGCAGCATGGTTTTGTACGGGGAAGGTCATGTCTCAGCAACTTGATTGAGTTTTTTGAAGAAGTGACAAAGATAATTGATGAGGGAAGGGCAGTGGATGTAGTTTATATGGACTTTGGTAAGGTGTTTGACAAGGTCCCACGTGGCAGACTGGTACAAAAACTAAAATCACATGGGATTCAGGGTGGGCTGGCTGGATGGATACAGAGCTGGCTTCGTGATAGAAGACAGAGTAGCGGTGGAAGGGTGTTTTTCAGAATGGAGATCTGTAGCTAGTGGAGTTCCACAGGGATCAGTGCTGGGACCTCTGTTGTTTGTGGTATATATAAATGATCTGGAGGAAAATGTGGGGGGTCTGATTAGTAAGTTTGTGGATGACACAAAGATTGTTGGAGTTGCTGATAGTGCCGGGGATTGTCAGAGGATTCAACAGGATATAGATAGATTGGAGACTTGGGCACAGAAATGGCAGGTGGAGTTTAATCCAGACAAACGCGAGGTGATGCATTTTGGAGGACCAAATTTAGGTGTGAATTATACTGTAAATGGCAGAACCCTGAGGAACATTAACATACAGAGGGATCTGGGCGTGCAGGTCCACAGTTCCCTAAAAGTGGCAACACAGTTGGCCAAGGTGATTAAGAAGGCAGATGGCATGCTTGCCTTCATCAGCCGGGGCATTGAGTACAGGAGTTGGGAAATCATGTTGCAGCTATATAAAGCCTTGGTTAGGCAGCATTTGGAGTATTGCGTGTAGTTCTGGTCACCACACTCCCAGAAGGATGTGGAAGTTTTGGAGAGAGTGCAAAGAGGGTTCACCGGGATGTTGCCTGGTCTCGAGGGTGTCGGCTATGAGGAGAAGTTGAATAAATTAGGATTGTTTTCACTGGAAAGACAGAGGCCGAGGGGAGACCTGATAGAGGTTGACAAAATGATGAGAGGCACAGAGAGGGTGGATAGTCAGGGGCTTTTTGCCAAGGTAGAAGTGTCAATGACAAAGGTTCAAGGTGAGAGGGGGAAAGTTTAAGGGAGATGTGCGGGGCAAGATTTTCACACAGAGTGGTGGGTGCCTGGAACGCGCTACCAGAGGAGGTGGTGGAAGCAGGCACATTAGCAACATTTAAGAGGCATCTGGATGGGTACATGAATAGGGAGGGAATAGGAAGGGAATAGGGAGATACGGACCAAGTGAGGGCAGGGGTTTTTTTTTAGTTAGGGCATCATGATCGGCACAGGGTTGGGGGGCCGAAGGGCCTGTTCCTGTGCTGTACATTTCATTCTTCTTAGTACACTCCCAAGGATTTTACCATGGAGACTCTGCTTTCAATTTCCTGGGGCTCTGGTGGATCAGGGGTGCCCGGCTGTTGGTCTGACTGGGGGGGCTTGGAGACCAGCCTCTCTGTTCGTTGCCTCTCATGACGTCGCTTTAACCTGCAGAATGTAAAACAAAACAATTCTTAGAAAAAAGCATGTTCATCCCATGATCCAGTGCCCTTTAATCCCACTGTCTTCCAGATCACAGAATCCTACAGTACAGAAGAGGCCCTTCAGCCCATCGAGTCTGCAGCTCCACTTGGGAAGTGGATAATGACATTGGACCTGACCTGCACAATGACAGTTTTCAAGCAAGATAATGTGGAAAAGTACAATGAGAGGGGCGAAGAGCCGAGGAGCGGTCAGTTTGCTGCTGTGAAGAAATGTCGTGAGAAAAGCACCAACATTGAATACTCAACACATGAAAGGCCCTGACCTGCCCACCTAATCCCACTGGCCAGCACTTGGCCCATAGTCTTGAATGTTATGATGTGCCAAGTACTCATCCAGATACTTTTTAAAGGATGCGAGGCATCCCGCCTCCACCACCCTCCCAGGCAGCGCATTCCAGACAGCCACCACCCCCCTAAACCTTCCACCCCTCACTTTTAATTTGTGTCCCCTCGTAACTGATCCTTCATTGAAGGGGAACAGCTGCTCCCTATCCACCCTGTCCATGCCCCTCATAATCTTGTACACCTCAATCAGGTCACCCCTCAGTCTTCTCTGCTCCAATGAAAACAACCCAAGCCTATCCAACCTCTCTCATAACTAAATGTTCCATCCCAGGCAGCATCCTGGTGAATCTCCTCTGCACCCCCTCCAGTGCAATCACATCCTTCCTATAATGTGGCGACCAGAACTGCACACAGTCCTCCAGCTGTGGCCTCACCAAAGTTCTAAACAACTCCATCCTGACCTCTCTGCTTTTGTAATCTATACCCCGATTGATAAAGGCGAGTGTGCCATATGCCTTTTTCACCACCCTATTAACCTGCCTTTCCGCCTTCAGAGATCGATGGACAAACACACCAAGATCCCTTTGTTCTTCAGAACTTCCCAGTGTCAGAGCTTTCATAGTATACTTCCCTGTCAAATTACTCCTTCCAAAGTGCAATAGCTCACACTTTTCAGGGTTAAAATTCCATCTGTCACTTATCCGCCCATTTGACCATTCCATCTATATCTTCTTATAGCCCAAGACACTCCTCCTCACTGTTAACCACCCGGCTAATCTTTGTGTCATTGGCAAACTTACTGATCCTACCCCCACATAGTCATCAATGTCATTTATATAAATGACGAACAATAAGGGGCCCAGCACGGATCCCTGTGGTACGACGCTGGTCACTGGCCTCCAGTCACTAAAGCAGCCGTCTGTCACCACCCTCTGTCTCCTACCGCTCAGCCAATTATGAATCCAGCTTGTCAGATCACCCTGTATCCCATGTGCATTAGCCTTCTTAATAAGTCTCCCATGTGGGACTTTGTCAAAGGCTTTGCTGAAATCCATGTAAACTACATCAACCGCACTGCCCTCATCCACACACTTGATTACATGCTCAAAAAATTCAATCAAATTTGTTCGGCACGACCTCCCTCTGACAAAACCATGCTGACTCGCTGATCAAACCTTGCCTCTCCAAATGGAGATAGATTCTCTCCTTCAGAATCTTCTCCAGTAGTTTCTTAATCACAGATGTGAGACTCACTGGTCTGTAGTCCCTTGGCTTGTCTCTATAACTTTTCTTAAATAGTAGGACCTTATTTGCTGTTCTCCAATCCTCTGGCACCTCCCCCGTGGCCAGGGAGAAATTAAAAATTTGGGTCAGAGCCCCTGCAATTTCCTCCCTCGCCTCCCACAACAGCCTGGGACACAATTCATCCGGACCTGGAGATCTGTCCACTTTTAAGCCTGCCAATACCACCAATACCTTGTCACTGCCTATGATAATTTTCTTTAGAGCCTCACAGTCTCTCTCTCCAAGTTCCATAACTACCTCCTCATTCTCATGGGCGAAGACAGACCCTACCAATGCCCTCTGGCTCCACCCATAGATTGCCCCCTTGGTCCCGAATGGGCCCCACTCTTTCCCTGATTATCCTCTTCCCATTGATAAACTTATAGAATATCTTAGATATCCTTCAGTTAGAGGGTGAGAAAACTGAGTCTGAAAGCAGTATCTTAAACTGAAATGAAGGAAAGAACAAGGAAAGGAAGACAGTCGGCTAAAGTAGAGTGGGAAAGTAAGTTGAAAGGAAAGGTGGTAGATAAGCAGTGGCAGTCATCTAACGAGATATTTGAGGGCAAATCCATGTTTGGCATGAGGGAGGCTTTTAAAGGCCGGTTGATTGAAGTGTGGGACAGGCATGTCCCCGCAAAAATGAAGGATAGAAATGGCAGGATTCGGGAACCTTGGATGGCCAGGAAAATTGTAAACTTAGTCAAAAGGAAAAAGGAAGCATCTGATCGGTCTAGGCATCTAAAAACTGAGGAATATATGAAAGTAGGAAGGAACTTAAACATGGAATTAGGAGGACTAAAAGTGGCCATGAAATGTCTTTAGCAAATAGGGTCAAGGAGAATTGCAAGGCTTTTTATGCATATATTTGGAGCAAGAGTTAAGTTTTTAAGTTTTTATGAGTCACAAGTAGGCTTACATTCACACTGCAATGAAGTTACTGTGAAAATCCCATAGTTGCCACACTCCCCCTGTTTGGGTACACTGAGGGAGAATTTAGCAAGAGAAAGAGTAGGCCCACTCAAGGACAATGGAGAGATGTTGTGCATGGAAGCACAGGAAGTGGGTGAGATCCTTAATGAGTACTTTGCATTGGTATTCACCAAGGAGAAGGATTTGACGGATGTTAGGGATAGGTGTGTGAACACTCTACAGAATGTCAATACATCGAAGGAGGAAGTGTTGAGTATCCTAACCCCAAGTGAGAAAATGCTGGAAAATCTCAGCAGGTCTGGCAGCATCTGTAAGGAGAGAAAAGAGCTGACGTTTGGAGTCCAGATGACCCTTTGTCCTTTTAGCTTTGACAAAGGGCCATCTGGAGCACTGTGTGCAGTTCTGGTCGCCACATTAGGGGAAGGATGTGATTGCACTGGAGGGGGTGCAGAGGAGATTCACCAGGATGCTGCCTGGGATGGAGCATTTAAGTTCTGAAGAGAGGTTGTGTAGGCTTGGGTTGTTTTCGTTGGAGCAGAGAAGACTGAGGGGCGATCTGATCGAGGTGACAAGATGATGAGAGACACAGACACGGTGGATAGGGAGTAGCTGCTCCCCTTAGTTAAAGGGTCAGTCACGAGGTGACATAGGTTAAAGGTGAGGGGCAGGAGGTTTAGGGGGGATTTGAGGAAAAACCTTTTTACCCAGAGGGTGGTGACGGTCTGGAATGTGCTGCCTGGGAGGGTGGTGGAGGTGAGTTGCCTCACATCCTTTAAAAAGTACCTGGGTGAGTGCTTGGCACATCATAACATTCAGGGCTAAGGGCCAAGTGCTGGTAAATGGGATTAGGTGGGAGTTCAGCTGTTTCTATTGCGTCGGTGCTGACTCGATGGGCCGAAGGGCCTCTTCTACGCTGTATGATTCTGTGATTCTATGAGGTTGGGCCTGTACTCATGGGAATTCAGGAGAATGAGAGATGATCTTGATGAAACATATAAGATTGTGAGGGAGCGGTTTGACAGGGTGCATTCTGAGAGGAAGTTTCCCCTCATTTGGGGAACCTAGAACTAGGGCCACCATTTCAAAATAGCTGGTCTCCGAATAAGACAGAGATGAGGAGGATTCTGTTCCCTCAGAGGGTTGTTACTCTTTGGAATTTTCTTCCACAGAAAGCAGTGGAGGTGTCAGTGAATATATTGAAGAGTGCATTAGACAGATTTTTGATTGATAAGGGAGATCAGAGTGATGACGTTGGCGGGAATGTGGGGTTGAGGGCAGGATCAGATCAGTCATGATCTCATTGAAAGGCAGCGCAAGTTCATGGGATCCATTTGCTTCCCATTCCTCTGTCTGCCCCTGGTCCTGCCCAGTCTGGTCACACACCCTATATGTTTTCTACTGATTTGCTGCTATCGAGTGGGAAGATGCAAAAAAGGTCTGATGCAGAGAATGAAGTAAAACCACCTCACGTATTCGCACCTCTTCTTACTGCCTCGATTGGTCCTGGGCTCAAATGGCTCAACGTTGACTTTCAGAAGATGGAAGGCTTGAGGTTGTTGTTGTCCTGAAGGTTGTCGAGAGCTACGCCGTCGGCCTTGTTCAAAAGCAATGAGATCCTGAGCTGGAATGAGTTTTGGAGGATTGACCACTGACACCTAGAATGAAGGATAACGTGGTCTTTCAGGAAGGAGTAATGGTGGGCACAAGAGATACTGAATTTTAACTGTGGCCTGCGTATAGCATTGTCACTCCAGAGGTGGCCTTCCAAACGTGACCTCTGCCTGGGGATGGTGTATTGTGTTGCACTGCATTGAAGTGAATAGAGATCCCTCACCAGCAATGGCCGCTGTTTGTCTTGTTGGCTAAAATATCCTGTAACGTGACAGCACCGAATAATCCCAGCCCAATCCTCCCAGCAACTTCAGAAATGGCCCGAGATACACTGTTACAATGAAGTACAGCAAATAATGTTTACAGAACATAGACGGAGACAGGCAAAACTATCTCAATAACTTTGACAATAGAAAACAGTATGGATATTTTGACATAACATGACCCTGCCCCTCTTACCCTGTCCTGGCAAAGGCCCCTTTCCCTCAACAAGGTGGAGACCCCCACTCCCCTTGGCGCCAAGACTCCCACATCTCTCCCCCTCACCGTGACTGGACAGAGGCCCATCCAACCCCTCAACAGAGCAGAGAATCCCTCAGCCTCTGTCTCCCTTCCTCAGTGTACTGGCCCAGCTTACCTGGGTCTCTGGATTGAAGCTGCGATACGGCTGCTGCTGTCTAGGACTCGGAGCTGATGCTGCAGAGAGTATCCATGACCGTCCAGGCTCTGTCTGACTGTTTGGCAGCTGCTTTTCCATCAGAGGAAAGTGGGTGTTGAGGGTGGGCTGGGGGAGGTGGAGGAGAGGCATTCTGAGCATCTGGGAGCAGCCTGCGTGTGAGGAAGGAGGCGGGAATTGCCTCGGGAATCTCTCAGCGGAGTAGAGAGGGCCCCTTGCTGGAGGCTCAGTCCAGTGAGAAGCTGGGGGCTGCTGATATTGCTCCAGGTTCAGGTGTTTGGGTGGGCCTCTACGCAACAACTCCTCCTTCCTCTCCTGTTCTTCGGCTGCTTTCTGCAGAGTCCCAGGATCATAGGCAGCTGAGTTTAAGTGGGAAGGAAAGCTGGGCTGTGGCCTGTGACGGGACTCTGGGCTGGGAACCCAGGCCTCTCGGGGGGTGGGTTGCAGTAGAGGTATGGAGTGAGCCAGCTTGGTGAACGTCACTGAAGGAGTCCTGAGCTCATAGTGAGGCTGGAGTCGCAGCAGTGGGAGACCAGCTGTTGGATTTGTCCGAGGAGTGAAATGGAAGAGGGCTGCAGGAGGTTGAGGTCCGAGGTTCAGGAGGAGGTGCGGTCGGATAGAATCACTGCCTGTGGGTGGCACACTTTGGAAATCAGAGATCCGTGGCAATGTCCGCACGTCATCACCTTCAGGCGGTGGATGGAGAGAGAACTCCTCTGGCTTCTAGGGAATAAAGGAGAATATCAGTGGACAGATCCAAAGACCCAATGGCTTCTATTTACAGGAAGATAACATCTGACAACAGGATTTCAGCTCAAAACCAATCAATGAAGGTGGATTCCAGTTTAAATATTTTGATTCAAATATACTGAAAACTAGTCTGATGGAATAGTTAGTTTGAAGATTTATACAAAGCTTTGGGGCACAGGTTTAAGGTGCGAGGGGTAAGATTTAAAGATGTACGAGGCAGATTTTTTACACACAGGGTGGTGGGTGCCTGGAACTCGTTGCTGGGGGAGGCAGTGGAAGCGGATACGGTAGTGACTTTTAAGGGGCGTCTTGACAAGTACATGAATAGGATGGGAATAGAGGGATATGGTCCCCGGAAGGGTAGGGGGTTTTAGTTCAGTCGGGCAGCATGGTCGGGGGCAGGCTTGGAGGGCCGAAGGGCCTGTTCCTGTGCTGTAATTTTCTTTGTTCTTTGCTTTGGGAAAATAATTAATTTGGGATTGAAAAAGGGTTCTGGAGAGAGAGCAAGGATTAGGTTTGGGATTGATGCAGGACAATAGTGAGAGAGCTATAGGGAAGGCAGTGATAAATTATTGTGTGCAGTTCTGGTCACCTCACTATAGGAAGGATGTGGAAGCGCTGGAAGGAGTGCAGAGGAGATTTACCAGGATGCTGCCTGGTTTGGAGGGTAGGTCATATGAGGAAAGGTTGAGGGAGCTAGGGCTGTTCTCTCTGGAGCGGAGGAGGCTGAGGGGAGACTTAATAGAGGTGTATAAAATGATGAAGGGGATAGATAGAGTGAACGTTCAAAGACTATTTCCTCGGGTGGATGGAGCTATTACAAGGGGGCATAACTATAGGGTTCGTGGTGGGAGATACAGGACGGATATCAGAGGTAGGTTCTTTACGCAGAGAGTGGTTGGGGTGTGGAATGGACTGCCTGCAGTGATAGTGGAGTCAGACACTTTAGAAACATTTAAGCGGTTATTGGATAGGCACATGGAGCACACCAGGATGATAGGGAGTGGGATAGGTTGATCTTGGTTTCAGATAAAGCTCGGCACAACATCGTGGGCCGAAGGGCCTGTTCTGTGCTGTACTGTTCTATGTTCTATGTTCTAAATATCACTGGCGAGTAATCTAGAGACCCAGGCCAAACCCCTGGGATCAAATCCCACCACAGCAGGTGGTGGAATTTAAATTCAGTTAAGGAATCTGGGATTGAACCTTGTAATAGTGAAGCCATTATTGATCATCATTGACATCCACTTTGTTAACCAGTATCCCAAAGGGAAAGAAATCTGCCATCCTGACCCTGCCTGACCTACATGTAACTGCAGAGCCACAGCAATGAGCTCTGAAATGTCAATTCAGTTCAGTTTATGGGCAACAAATGATGACATTGCAAGCAACACCAACATCCCGTGAATTAATTTTAAAAAGCGGGGTAGCAGGATTAATTTGGGGATTGATACAGGGCTATGGGGAGAGAGTGGGACAGTGGGATTAGTTTGGGGATTGATACAGGGCTATGGGGAGAGAGCGGGGCAGTGGGATTAGTTTAGGATTGATACAGGGCTATGGGAGAGAGCGGGGCAGTGGGATTAGTTTGGGGATTGATACAGGGCTATGGGGAGAGAGCGGGGCAGTGGGATTAGTTTGGGGATTGATACAGGGCTATGGGGAGAGAGCGGGGCAGTGGGATTAGTTTGGGGATTGATACAGGGCTATGGGGAGAGAGCGGGGCAGTGGGATTAGTTTGGGGTTTGATACAGGGCTATGGGGAGAGAGTGGGGCAGTGGGATTAGTTTGGGATTGATACAGGGCTATGGGAGAGAGCGGGGCAGTGGGATTAGTTTAGGATTGATACAGGGCTATGGGGAGAGAGTGGGGCAGTGGGATTAGTTTGGGATTGATACAGGGCTATGGGAGAGAGCGGGGCAGTGGGATTAGTTTAGGATTGATACAGGGCTATGGGGAGAGAGTGACGCCGTGGGATCATTTCCAAGTGAGGACTATAGAATCATAGAACAATACAGCATAGAAGAGGCCCTTCAGCCCATCCAGTCTGCACTGACACACTGGAAACACCTGAACTCCCAACTAATCCCATCTGCCAGCACTTGGTCCATAGCCCTGAATGTTATGATGTTCCAAGTACTCATCCAGGTACTTTTTAAAGGATGTGAGGCATCCCGCCTCCACTACCCTCCCAGGCAGCGCATTCCAGACCCTCACCATCTTCTGGGTAAAAAAGGGTTTTCCTCTCATCCCCCCTAAACCTCCCACCCCTCACTTTTAACTTGTGTCCCCTCGTGACTGACCCTTCAACTAAGGGGAACAGCTGCTCCCTATCCACCCTGTCCATGCCCTTCATAATCTTGAACACCTCAATCAGGTCACCCCTCAGTCTTCTCTGCTCCAGAGAAAACAATCCAAGCCTATCCAACCTCTCTTTATAACTTAGAACAAAGAACAAAGAACAGTACAGCACAGGAAACAGGCCCTTCGGCCCTCCAAGCCTGTGCCGCTCCTTGGTCCAACTAGACCAATCGTTTGTAACCCTCCATTCCCAGGCTGCTCATGTGACTATCCAGGTAAGTCTTAAACGATGTCAGCGTGCCTGCCTCCACCACCCTACTTGGCAGCGCATTCCAGGCCCCCACCACCCTCTGTGTAAAAAACATCCCTCTGATATCTGAGTTATACTTCGCCCTTCTCACCTCCGACCTGGGAAAAAGCTTCCCACTGTTCACCCTATCTATACACTTCATAATCTTGTATACCTCTATTAGATCTCCCCTCATTCTCCGTCTTTCCAAGGAGAACAACCCCAGTCTACCCAATCTCCCCTCATAGCTAAGACCCTCCATACCAGGCAACATCCTGGTAAACCTTCTCTGCACTCTCTCTAACGCCTCCACTAACGCCTTCTGGTAGTGTGGCGACCAGAACTGGACGCAGTACTCCAAATGTGGCCTAACCAGCGTTCTATACAGCTGCATCATCAGACTCCAGCTTTTATACTCTATACCCCGTCCTATAAAGGCAAGCATACCATATGCCTTCTTCACCACCTTCTCCACCTGTGTTGCCACCTTCAAGGATTTGTGGACTTGCACACCTAGGTCCCTCTGTGTTTCTATACTCCTGATGACTCTGCCATTTATTGTATAACTCCTCCCTACATTATTTCTTCCAAAATGCATCACTTCGCATTTATCCGGATTAAACTCCATCTGCCACCTCTCCGCCCAATTTTCCAGCCTATCTATATCCTGCTGTATTGCCCGACAATGCTCTTCGCTATCCGCAAGTCCAGCCATCTTCGTGTCATCCGCAAACTTGCTGATTACACCAGTTACACCTTCTTCCAAATCATTTATATATATCACAAATAGCAGAGGTCCCAGTACAGAGCCCTGCGGAACACCACTGGTCACAGACCTCCAGCCGGAAAAAGACCCTTCGACCACTACCCTCTGTCTCCTATGGCCAAGCCAGTTCTCCACCCATCTAGCCACTTCTCCTTGTATCCCATGAGCCTTAACCTTCTTAACCAACCTGCCATGTGGGACTTTGTCAAATGCCTTACTGAAATCCATATAGACAACATCCACGGCCCTTCCTTCATCAACCGTTTTTGTCACTTCCTCAAAAAACTCCACCAAATTTGTAAGGCGCGACCTCCCTCTTACAAAACCATGCTGTCTGTCACTAATGAGATTGTTCCGTTCTAAATGCACATACATCCTGTCTCTAAGAATCCTCTCCAACAACTTCCCTACCACGGACGTCAAGCTCACCGGCCTATAATTTCCTGGGTTATCCCTCCTACCCTTCTTAAACAACGGGACCACATTCGCTATCCTCCAATCCTCAGGGACCTCACCCATGTCCAAAGAAGCGACAAAGATTTCCGTCAGAGGCCCAGCAATTTCATCTCTCGTCTCCCTGAGCAGTCGAGGATAGATGCCATCAGGCCCTGGGGCTTTGTCAGTTTTAATGTTCCCTAAAAAACCTAACACTTCCTCTCTTGTAATGGAGATTTTCTCTAACGGGTCAACACCTCCCTCCGAGACACTCCCGGTTAACACGCCCCTCTCCTTCGTGAATACCGATGCAAAGTATTCATTTAGGATCTCCCCAATTCCCTTGGGTTCTAAGCATAATTCCCCTCCTTTGTCCCTGAGAGGTCCGATTTTCTCCCTGACAACTCTTTTGTTCCTAACGTATGAATAGAATGCCTTAGGATTCTCCTTAATCCTGCTTAACTTAAATATTCCATCCCAGGCAGCATCCTGGTGAATCTCCTCTGTGCCCCCTCCAATGGAATAACATCCTTCCCATAAATGTGGCGACCAGAACTGCACACAGTGCTCTAGCTGTGGCCTCACCAAAGTTCTAAACAACTCCATCATGACCTCTCTGCTTTTGTAATCTATACCCCGATTGATAAAGGCGAGTGTCCCATATGCCTTTTTCACCATCCTAACATGTCCTTCCATCTTCAGGGATCTGTGGACAAACATAACAAGGTCCCTTTGTTCCATAGAACTTCCTAGTGTCCCACCATTCATTGAACACTTTCTTGTCAAATTACTCCTTCCAAAGTGTATCACCCCACACTTTTCAGGGTTAAATTCCGTCTGCTACTTATCCGCCCATTTGACCATCTCATCTATATCTTCCTGTAGCCCAAGAAACTCCGCCTCACTGTTAACCACCCGGCCAATCTTTGTGTCATTGGCAAACTTACTAATCCTATCCCCCCATATAGTCATCAATGTCATTTATATAAAGAATATAAATCCAGTGAATATAATCCTAACTGACTAGTCTCTCCTCATATGACAGGCCTGTTATCCCAGGAATCAGCCTGGTAAACCTTCGCTGTACTCCCTCTGTAACAAAGACATCCTTCCTCAGATAAGGACACCAAAACTGCACACAATACTCCAGCTGTGGCCTCACCAACACACTGTACCAATGCAGCAAAACATCCCTATCCCTATAAAAATAGGGAGTTTTGACAAAGGGTCGTCTGGACTCAAAATGTCAGCTCTTTTCTCTCCTTACAGAAGCTGCCAGATCTGCTGAGATTCTCCTTCCCTAAAAGACATTAGTGACCCAGATGGGGTTTTTCTGACAATTGACAATGGTTTCATGGTCATCAGTAGATTCTTAATTCCAGATTTTTATTGAATTCAAATTTCACCATCTGCCGTGGTGGGGTTTTTGAACACGGAAACCCCAGAGTATGCGAGGTTATACACTTTGGAGGAAATAATAACAAATGGGATTACTATCTCAATGGAAACAAATTAAAACATGCTACCGTGCAAAGGGACCTGGGGGTCCTTGTGCATTTTTATGAAGATGTGACTAGGGCGGTTGATGGAGGAGAACCGGTGGATGCGGTGTTTTTGGATTTCCAAAAGGCGTTTGATAAGGTGCCCCATAAAAGGCTGCTGAAGAAGATTAGGGCACACGGAGTTGGGGGTAGTGTGTTCAAGTGGATTGGGGACTGGCTATCCGACAGGAAGCAAAGAGTCGGAATAAATGGGTGTTTTTCCGGTTGGAGGAAGGTAACTAGTGGCGTGCTGCAGGGATCGGTACTCGGGCCGCAACTATTTACCATTTATATAGATGATCTGGAGGAGGGGACGGAGTGTAGGGTAACGAAGTTTGCAGACGACACAAAGATAAGTGGAAAAGTAAATCGTGTGGAGGACGGAGAAGATCTGCAGAGAGATTTGGACAGGCTGAGTGAGTGGGCGAGGATATGGCAAATGGAGTATAACGTTGAGAAATGCGAGGTTATACACTTTGGAGGAAATAATAACAAATGGGATTACTATCTCAATGGAAACAAATTAAAACATGCTACCGTGCAAAGGGACCTGGGGGTCCTTGTGCATGAGACGCAAAAGCCCAGTCTGCAGGTACAACAGGTGATCAAGAAGGCAAATGGGATGTTGGCCTATATCGCGAGGGGGATAGAATATAAAAGCAGGGATGTCTTGATGCACCTGTACAGGGCATTGGTGAGGCCGCAGCTGGAATACTGTGTGCAGTATTGGTCCCCTTATATGAAGAAGGATATATTGGCATTGGAGGGAGTGCAGAGAAGGTTCACCAGGTTGATACCGGAGATGAGGGGTTTGGATTATGAGGAGAGGCTGAGGAGATTGGGTTTGTACTCGTTGGAGTTTAGAAGGATGAGGGGGGATCTTATGGAGACTTATAAGATAATGCGGGGGCTGGATAGGGTGGAGGCGGAGAGATTCTTTCCACTTAGTAAGGAAGTTAAAACTAGAGGACACAGCCTCAAAATAAAGGGGGGTCGGTTTAAGACAGAGTTGAGGAGGAACTTCTTCTCCCAGAGGGTGGTGAATCTCTGGAATTCTCTGCCCACTGAGGTGGTGGAGGCTACCTCGCTGAATATGTTTAAAGCGCGGATGGATGGATTCCTGATCGGTAAGGGAATTAAGGGTTATGGGGATCAGGCGGGTAAGTGGTACTGATCCACGTCAGATCAGCCATGATCTTATTGAATGGCGGGGCAGGCTCGAGGGGCTAGATGGCCTACTCCTGCTCCTATTTCTTATGTTCTTATGTATCACCCTGGGTCTCTGGATTACTAGTCCAGTGGCAATACCACTACTCCACTGGCTCCCCTGCACACATAGAACATAGAACATTACAGCGCAGAACAGGCCCTTCGGCCCACGATGTTGCACCGACCAGTTAAAAAAAAACTGTGACCTTCCAACCTAAACCAATTTCTTTTCGTCCATGAACCTATCTACGGATCTCTTAAACGCCCCCAAACTAGGCGCATTTACTACTGATGCTGGCAGGGCATTCCAATCCCTCACCACCCTCTGGGTAAAGAACCTACCCCTGACATCGGTTCTATAACTACCCCCCCTCAATTTAAAGCCATGCCCCCTCGTGCTGGATTTCTCCATCAGAGGAAAAAGGCTATCACTATCCACCCTATCTAAACCTCTAATCATCTTATATGTTTCAATAAGATCCCCTCTTAGCCGCCGCCTTTCCAGCGAAAACAATCCCAAATCCCTCAGCCTCTCCTCATAGGATCTCCCCTCCATACCAGGCAACATCCTGGTAAACCTCCTCTGCACCCTCTCCAAAGCCTCCACATCCTTCCTGTAATGTGGGGACCAGAACTGCACACAGTACTCCAAGTGCGGCCGCACCAGAGTTGTGTACAGTTGCAACATAACGCTACGACTCCTAAATTCAATCCCCCTACCAATAAACGCCAAGACACCATATGCCTTCTTAACAACCTTATCTACTTGATTCCCAACTTTCAGGGATCTATGCACACATACACCTAGATCCCTCTGCTCCTCCACACTATTCAAAGTCCTCCCGTTAGCCCTATACTCAACACATCTGTTATTCCTACCAAAGTGAATTACCTCACACTTCTCCGCATTAAACTCCATCCGCCACCTCTCGGCCCAACTTTGCAACCTGTCTAAGTCTTCCTGCAAACTACGACACCCTTCCTCACTGTCTACCACACCACCGACTTTGGTGTCATCAGCAAATTTGCTAATCCACCCAACTATACCCTCATCCAGATCATTAATAAATATTACAAACAGCAGTGGCCCCAAAACAGATCCCTGAGGTACACCACTTGTAACCGCACTCCATGATGAATATTTACTATCAACCACCACCCTCTGTTTCCTATCCGCTAGCCAATTCCTGATCCAATTTCCTAGATCACCCCCAATCCCATACATCTGCATTTTCTGCAGAAGCCTACCATGGTGAACCTTATCAAACGCCTTACTAAAATCCATATATACCACGTCCACTGCCTTGCCCCCATCCACCTCCTTGGTCACTTTCTCAAAAAACTCAATAAGGTTAGTAAGGCACGACCTACCTGCCACAAAACCATGCTGACTATCACCTATCAATTCATTACTCTCCAAATAACTATAAATCCTATCCCTTATAATTTTTTCCAACATCTTGCCGACAACAGAAGTGAGACTCACCGGTCTATAATTCCCGGTGAGTCCCAGTACGGAGAACTAATGGCCCAGGACATTCAGTGCTTGGAGCAGACAAGTGAAGAACATTAACCAAAATGATGTCACACTCACTCAGCAACACACATTTTTATGCCCTGAATACACTCCGCCTCCCCCTCGCCCTCCCATCATGTGCGAGTGACAGCTTCTAGTCCTTACCTGGGCAACCTTTTTGTCCTGTGGCAGACTGCATGGCCTCTGAACTGGAGGGCTGCTTTCCATACCTGCTCTCTCACACTCCTTTTCCCCAGGGTCAGCCGCTTGACTGGTTAGAGTTGGGTTTATATTGGCATTCGATGTTGGAGTAACTAGGCCCCGAATGGGCGGAATCTGTTGCTGAATGCTGGGAAGGTTTGTCAACGATGATCCCACCACCTGCATTAAACTCATGAAGTTGATTTGCTGGAGCTGTTGGGATGGGGGGAGGGTGAAACACAGGAGAGTGAGTTAAGATAAGAGGGGGAGAATTAGGAGCAGATTCAGCCTCTTGGCTCTGTGAGGCTGCTCTGCTATTCGAGAACACTAAGGTTGATCTGATTATGGCCTTAACTCCACTTTCTTCTCAGTCTCACATAGCGCTCAACTCCATTGCCAATTCCTTCTTATAGAAACATGGATCCATAGAATCCTGCAGTGCAGAACGAGGCCATTCAGCCCATCGGGTCTGCACTGACTCTCCGAAAGAGCATCTTACCCAGGCCTACCCCCACAACCTATCTCCATCCCCTATGCCATTGCCAATCCCGCTAAACCACACATCTTTGGACTGTGGGAGGAAACTGGAGCACCCGGAGGAAACCCATGCAGACACAGGGAGAACTTGCAAACTCCACACAGTCACCCGAGCCAGGAATCAAATTCGGGTCCCTGGCGCTGTGAGGCAGCAGCGCTAACCACTGTCTCATCTGAGAGAGAAGATTCCTAATTTGAATCTGCATCACCACCATCCCCCCCAACACATTCCCTGAAGGGAAAAACATTCTCCCAACATCGATTCAGTCAAACCTCCTCGGAATCTGATATGTTTCAATAACAGCACCTCTAATTCTTCTGAACTCCAATGAGCACAGGCCCAACCTGCTCAATCTTTCCACATAAGAAAACCCCTTATCCCAAAAATCAGCACAATGGACCTTCTTTACACTGCTAATGAGGGAGCGCGACGGACCTCTGGGGGTGAAGGACAGGGACAGAGCTGCAGGAGTGAGGGAGAGTGACAGAGCTGGGGGAGGGAGGGAGAGTGACAGAGCTGGGGGAGTGAGGGAGAGTGACAGAGCTGGGGAAGGGAGGGAGAGTGACAGAGCTGGGGAAGGGAGGGAGAGTGACAGAGCTGGGGGAGGGAGGGAGAGTGACAGAGCTGGGGAAGGGAGGGAGAGTGACAGAGCTGGGGGAGGGAGGGAGAGTGACAGAGCTGGGGGAGGGAGGGAGGGAGAGTGACAGAGCTGGGGAAGGGAGGGAGAGTGAGAGCTGGGGGAGGGAGGGAGAGTGACAGAGCTGGGGGAGGGAGGGAGAGAGACAGAGCCGGGGGAGGGAGGGAGAGTGACAGAGCTGGGGGAGGGAGGGAGGGAGACAGAGCCGGGGGAGGGAGGGAGAGTGACAGAGCCGGGGAAGGGAGGGAGAGTGACAGAGCTGGGAGAGGGAGGGAGGGAGAGTGACAGAGCTGGGGAAGGGAGGGAGAGTGACAGAGCCGGGGGAGGGAGGGAGAGTGACAGAGCTGGGGGAGGGAGGGAGAGAGACAGAGCCGGGGGAGGGAGGGAGAGTGACAGAGCTGGGGAAGGGAGGGAGAGTGACAGAGCTGGGGGAGGGAGGGAGAGTGACAGAGCCGGGGGAGGGAGGGAGAGAGACAGAGCTGGGGGAGGGAGGGAGAGAGACAGAGCCGGGGGAGGGAGGGAGAGTGACAGAGCCGGGGGAGGGAGGGAGAGAGACAGAGCCGGGGGAGGGAGGGAGAGAGACAGAGCTGGGGGAGGGAGGGAGAGAGACAGAGCTGGGGGAGGGAGGGAGAGAGACAGAGTTGCGGGAGGGAGGGAGAGTGAGAGCTGGGGAATGGATGGACTGTGTTTATGGAGAAGGGATTGGGCTCGTGTACAAACCTACACAGTGAGAACAGGAGAGTTGGGAGAGCTAAAAATGAGAGACGTGAAAAAGAGAGTGAGCAGGAGAAAGGACAAAAACAGAGAAGTGAAAGCGGTGTCTGAGAAAGAGAACACAGGAAAGGAATAGTAACTGAGAGAAAAGGAGACAAACCCATTCCAGAGAGAACATCCCTGTGGGGCCCATCTGGATTGGTAAATAAACAGAGGAATAAGGGGATCTAAAGCAGTGAGCGATTAGCAAACAACAAGAACGCAGACCGATTTCCCATTACCTGAACCAGTTTAAACATTTCATCCTGCAGCAGGTGTCCAACAAGATCGCAGGTGTTTACCGTATGACCATTAGGACCCAGGGTCTGGCTAGCAGCGGGCACAGACACAGCGGGCACTGACACAGCGGGCACTGACACAGCGGGCACAGACACAGCGGGCACAGACACAGCGGGCACAGAGACAGCGGGCACAGAGACAGCGGGCACAGACACAGCGGGCACAGAGACAGCGGGCACAGGCACAGCGGGCACAGAGACAGCGGGCACAGAGACAGCGGGCACAGACACAGCGGGCACAGACACAGCGGGCACAGAGACAGCGGGCACAGACACAGCGGGCACAGACACAGCGGGCACAGACACAGCGGGCACAGACACAGCGGGCACAGACACAGCGGGCACAGACACAGCGGGCACAGACACAGCGGGCACAGACACAGCGGGCACAGGCACAGCGGGCACAGACACAGCGGGCACAGACACAGCGGGCACAGACGCAGCGGGTGTGGGCTGCCTGGATACAGGCTGGTGCAGGGAGGAGTCAGCCAGGCTGGGTAGACGGTCAGACCTGAGGAAAGAAAGCACGAGAGATGTAATTGGTGAGGGAAACATATCAGCTTGAGGTTGGTGTAGTCAGTGGGCACTGAGATGGCCCACAGCGGAATCACTGAACTCACTCAGACAGGAACACTGAGCACAGCATCAGAGCGAGACTGAAACCTTGCAATTATCCTGCGCTCAAACTCATGGCAAAATATATAATGTACCATCAGGTCTCGTACTGACTGTTCACCCTCCCAGGTACCAAACAGCAGCTCACCAGCCTCAGATACAGCACAGCCTTCCCGTCCCTCTGCCGTCTCCCAGTTATTGAATACTCTTGTCAGCACTCACTGGGTAAGATTTTCCAGCCACACTCACTGGACAGGATTTTCCAGCCACACTCACTGGACAGGATTTTCCAGCCACACTCACTGGGCAGGATTTTCCAGCCGCACTCACTGGACAGGATTTTCCAGCCACACTCACTGGGCAGGATTTTCCAGCCACACTCACTGGCAGGATTTTCCAGCCACACTCACTGGGCAGGATTTTCCAGCCACACTCACTGGATGGGATTTTCCAACCGCGCTCACTGGGTGGGATTTTCCAGCTGCACTCACTGGGTGGGATTTTCCAGCTGCACTCACTGGGTGGGATTTTCCAGTCGCACTCACTGGACGGCTCACACCAAAACCGGAAAATTCCACCCGAGGTCAGCGGCGCTTTGCATGATCCCCCCCCCCCCAATTCCCATTGCGGCGGGACAGGAAAATTGAGTTCTGTCTCCAGTTCTAGGCTAGTTTTTAATATTTTTCGGGAAGAGGAGGAGAATAATTTAATGACATTTTACTCCTAAAACTATCTTTCATCGATGTGTCTTGTTGATTGGAAGGATGAAATTCAGTTTCTGGCACTCAGGGTGGTGTTTATAAGGTTTACCCACCTCTCTGGTGCTGTCACTGAAGCTTGGGATGTGGTTTGAGAAGAACAGGTTCTGTCAATGGCAGCTTGGCACTGCACCCTGCAGTAAAACAGCAAGAACCTCTTCAACCTGGAGATATCTATCCATAGTGTCCACATCACTAACAGCCCCACACACACACAATCTCATTCAGCACCTATATCATCATCCTCACAGACTCCTGTTCCTTGGATCAGGTTAGGGAATTCCCAGGATGACCTGATTGATTCAGAATTTGTTTAGGGAATGGGGCATGTGAGAAACACAAAGCTCAGAAGAACTGAGCAGACAACCAGAGCAGGAATGAAAGCAAAAGCAAAACAGTCAAGAAACCCCCTCACCCCGCCCCCCGGTGCCCCCTCAGCCCCCCATGCCCCCTCACCCTGACCTCCTGTGCCTCCTCACCCCCTCGTGCCCCCTCACCTTCCCGTGCCCCCCTCACCCCCGACCCCGTGTCCCCTCATCCCAACCTCCTGTGCTGCCTCACCCCCGTGCCTCCTCACCCCCTCGTGCCCCCTCACCCCCGTGCCCCCTCACCTTGTTCACCCCGTGCCTCCTCACTCCCTCGTGTCCCCTCACTCCCCTGTGCCCCCTCACCTTGTTCACCCCGTGCCCCCTCACCCCCCTGTGCCCTCACCTCACTCACCCTCCCTGCCTCCTCACCTTGTTCCTGCCTTGCCCCCTCACCAGTCTAGCCCTGTGCTACCTTGTCTGTGTCACACCAACCAACCCTCCCCATTCTCCAACAACCTGTGCTCCTTCTCTCAGTTCTCTCTGGGGCTTTACCCTCTGCCGTGCGTTTACTGCGGGTTATGATGGATAAATTCCTCAGGAATATTGTCTGGATGAAGTTTATTCACTGAATCTGATCCCATGCCCTATCCTGTCTTGTTGAGCTAACTGTTCACCTGATTCCTCCTCCCCTATTCTCGGATTACTCACACAACAGGGGGAACAGCAGAGGCTCAGAGTGTGATCGAGACAGGACGTCCAGTCAGATTTCTGCTCACTCACTGGGTTCACACTGATATAAACAGGCTGCTATTTAACATCTTCCGAACCATTCCAAAGGCCGATTCTCTTCAGCTTCTTCTGGATTCCATGTTAAACTCAGTCTGCTTGATTACAGTGAGACAATACTGCACCATAGCAACGTACTTACCCAGCCTGGCTCTCTGTGCCAACTCTGCACAAGTGCAACATGTGACAACTTGCCAGTTATTTACCTGTCAACAGGCTTGTTTAGGGAGTTGGAAGCTGCAGGAACAGCCCGGGTGCCGCCGCTGTCTATTGTCTACATTTTTACAAAGTACTCAATGTATTGCAGCCTTTTCCTTTCCCTCAAAGTAGATTTCAGCCTCTTAGACCCAAAAAGGCTCCCTCCACCTCTCCGCAGGCTTACTGCTTACACACTGCTGGAAGAATTCTGGATTCCCTTTCACCACCACAATTCTATTCTCAGACTCTCTCTCCGCCAGTCTTCTTTCCTCTTCATTTCCCTCTCAGCTTATGGCATTTGCTCTGCTCTTCACAAGAAGAGTCCGGCCAACATGCACCGTGCTGAAGTTCAGACTGTGATGAGATCAGCCATGATTAGATGGCAGATCAGGCTCGAAGGGCTGAATGGCCTTCTCCTGGTTCTTATGATTCTTATGATCACAAACCCTCTCTTTTTCATCATAAGCGCTATCTCGCTCATTATCCAAGAAAGCCTGTTTATGATTCTACCTTTTACCCGCATTGCTTCAACTCATGAATAAATCTGGAATTGTGAAAAGCTGCCGCCTGGACCAATCAGATTAAAACTGGCTGATTGTAGGAAATCACCTGGCTTTTTGTAATGTCCTTCCGGGGTGTAAATCTGCCATCCTTACCGGCTCTCACCTAACAAAACATTCAGCTTCTCAACCTATTACAGAGAAATCAAATTGGAATAAAATTGGACATAGCTCTACAAAATCCTCCAGAGGGGACTTGTGCCAAGATTGGGAGAGCTGTCTCACAGCCTCGCCTAGCAACAGCCTGACACAGTCATACGCACAGAATCATACCTTACAGATAACACCCCAGATACCACCATCACTATCCCTGGATACGTGCTGCCCCACTGGCAGGACAGACCCAGTAGAGGTGGCGGCACAGTGGCATACAGTCAGGAGGGAGTTGCCCTGGGAATCCTCAACTCCTCACCTCATGAAGTCTCATGGCACCGGGTCAAACATGGGCAAGGAAACCTCCTGGTGATTACCACGTACTGTCCCACTCAGCTGGTGAATCGGGCAGCAGGGAGGCACAGTGGTTAGCAATGCTGCCTCACAGCGCCAGGGACCTGGGTTCGATTCCCGGTTTGGGTCACTGTCTGTGTGGAGTCTGCGCATTCTCCCCGTGTCTATGTGGGTTTCCTCTGGGTGCTCCGGTTTCCTCCCACAGTCCGAAAGACGTGCTGGTTAGGTGCATTGGCTGTGCTAAATTCTCCCTCAGTGCATCTGAACAGGCACCGGAGTGTGGCGACTAGGGGATTTTCACAGTAACTTCATTGCAGTGTTAATGTTAGCCTACTTGTGACATTAATACTCAAACTTAATCAGTACTCCTCCATGTTGAACACCACCTAGAGGAAGTACTGAGGGGGGCAAGGATGCAGAATGTACTCTGGGTGGGGACTTCAATGTCCATCACCAAGAGGGGCTCAGTTATACCACCACAGACCGAGCTGTAGATATAAAGTGCACAGACTAGGCCTATGGCAGGTGGTGAGAGAATCCTTTTTTCTATTCGCTCACAGGATGTGGGCCAGCATTTATTGCCTATTCCTAATTGCCCTTGAACTGAGTGGCTCACTCGATTCATCTCACAGGGCAGTGAGAGTCACCCACACTGTTGTGGCTCTGGAGTCACATGTCGGCCAGACCAGGTAAGGACGGCAGATTTCCTTCCCTGAAGAACAGTAGTGACCCAGATGGGTTTTTACAACAATCAACAATGGTTTCAGTAGACTTTTAATTCCAGATCTTTATTGAATTCAAATGTCTCCGTCTGTCATGGTGGGATTCGAACCCGGGTCCCCAGGGCATTACTAGTCCAGCGACAATACCACCATGCCACCACCTCTCCCAAATAAGAGGTAAAAACCTACTTGATCTCATCCTCACCAATTTATCAATGGCAGATGCAGCTGTCCATGGCAGTATTAGTAGGAGTGACCAATGCAAAGGCTTTGTGCAGCTGGAATCTCACCGTTGCTGTGTGGCACTATCACCGTGCTAAACGGAATCAAATTCCAAGCAGGTTGATCTGCTGAAAGCTGTGGGCCATCAGTAGCAGCAGCAGAATTGTACTACAGCACAATCTGTAATGTCACAACCCGGCATACAGCATGCCAGGAGAGGCAACAGGTAAAAATGAGATGCTTGTAAGGAAACCCGGATACTGACCGTCATTTCAAATTGGCAACCATAGATCAGGACCTCCAGTTTTCAGCAAGTCTCGGACCTTGTGTGTGTGTGCTGGCCAGAAGCACATGCACGTTCAATTAACTCTGTGCCTTTGAGAAAGGAACCAGCCTTGCACGCCTGTGCAGAAGCAGAGAAGCAAAACAGTGCAGAGCTACAGGCCATGTGGCCTGAACCCGAGTGCCATCCCAGACAGAAGGTATTCCTGGAAGCAGGACATGGTGAGAGCACAGGGAGAGCTCACAGGCAGGGGCAAAGGCAGGATCAGTAAGAGGCCCCAGCAATAAGTCCCAGAGAAGGGGCAGAAACAGGGATCAGGGCCCGATAAGGAAAAAGGTCTTGATAAGTGAAGTTGAAAGAAAGGAGCAGAGACTTAAAGACAGAGCTGCAGGGATCAGATTTGAAGCAAAATGGGTTCGAGAGAAGCCCTGGAGGTCTGAGGAAGGAAGCAAAGGTTGGTGACTCCTCACTGTGGTCCTTTTGGAGCAGTGGTGTTCTGCTTGGAAATTGAAACTTGAGTTTACTTGGAAATCCAGAGGTAAGGAATCTTGCAAGGTGAGATTGCTACCTTTTCCACAAACATTCACTTCCTCCCACTGATAAACAGCGGCAGCCGTGTGTACCATCGACAAGATGCACACCAGGAACTCACCAAGGCTCCTTAGGCAGCACCTTCCAAGGACATAGGCAGCAGCTAGCTGGGGACACCACCACCTGTGCTGTATGTTGGAGTTGTTGTACGTTAGTAAGCATGAAGTGTTTAAAACAATGGAGTTTTATTTCCAGATGTGTTCTCTCATACAGCTGCTTTTTCTCTGCCTGTTTCCTGCACGAGGGCCTTGTGACCTCACTTCCGGTGAAGATGTGAATACAAGAGAGCTCAGTAAGCCAATAGGAATAAATATAAAAATAACATTTCCTCCCCCCTTAAACTGAACATCCCCAAGCTGTTGAACATGAACAATAATCAGTCATTCAGTCTGGAGGCCAGCGCTCTCGAAACGGTGGATGGCGAACCTTTGGTGTCCCCTTTGTAGAGGTGATAATCTCTGGCGTTTTTGTCTTTTCACTAACACCACTGGTGGTGCGTTTAACCCATGTTGATGTAGGAACCAGAGGTTGTCTCTCTCTGTCTGATCTGAGGTGTTGCTTTCCTCAACAGTATCTGTTGGTGTGGGATTGCAGGAAGGTTCAGATCCAGGGCTTTGTACAGTTGAACCTCAGCAGATTCTGAATCCAGCGGATCTGTTTTCCCAGCCAACAGTCGGTCCACATGTCTCCTCCAGATAATGTCATCTCTGGTCTGGATACGATAAGAAACAGGTCCAGTCTGTGTAAGGATTGTGGCAGGAACTCATTCCTCCCCTGTGGAGTAATTCCTAGCCAAAACTCCTTGTCCTTGGTGGGAAACGCTATGCTTTGCTTGCGAATCCATTTGTTCTTGTTGCTGTTGTACGATCTTTAGTCTCCTGAAATTTCAACACATTGAATTCAGAGCGTAGTTGCCTCTAGATCATTAGTAACGTCCAGTTCTGGTCGCCGCACTACCAGAAGGACGTGGAGGCTTTGGAGAGAGTACAGAGAAGGTTTACCAGGATGTTGCCTGGTATGGAGGGTCTTAGCTATGAGGAGAGATTGGGTAAACTGGGGTTGTTCTCCCTGGAAAGACGGAGGGTGAGGGGCGACCTAATAGAGGTGTATAAAATTATGAAGGGCATAGATAGAGTGAACAGTGGGAAGCTCTTTCCCAGGCCGGAGGTGACAAACACAAGGGGTCACGGGTTCAAGGTGAGGGGGGCAAGGTTCAACACAGATGTCAGGGGGACGTATTTTACACAGAGGGTGGTGGGGGCCTGGAATGCACTGCCAAGCAAGGTGATTGAGGCGGACACGATGGGATCGTTTAAGACTTATCTAGATAGCCACATGAACAGACTGGGAATAGAGGGATACGAAAGAATGGTCTAGTGGGCACATGAGAGGCGCACGTTTGGAGGGCCGAGGGGCTGTTCCTGTGTTGTATTGTTCTTTGTTTAATGCAGGAGAGGTCTAGGTGGTGGAATGTGCACTATTCCTACACACTGGGATGAACTGATCAGCAAACCTGCTCTCAAGACATGTTTTATGACTTGGCCAGAACGTTCTGCTAATCCATTGAAGCAGGCTGATACGGTGCGGACTTAATGGCCGTGAACTTATGACCTCATCCCACCCGACCTTTGGTGAGGCAAGGTGGTAAGATCGGGCAGAGGTGGAGAATCAGGCTGGTGCCCGGTTTTTTGCCTCCCCCAATCTCACTGGCGAAATCAGCTTTACCCCCAGAAAGGGTACGGAGCCAATTGAAATATTCCGAGTCCCAGACGCTATTGGCCGGGATCGCTTATCCGTACCTCCTCACCAGTCAATGTTCTCTCCAACGAGAATAATGGATGGTTCCCCCCAATGAGGACCAGACATGATTGATTGGTTTGATTTATTATTGTCACATGTGTTAGTATACAGTGAAAAGTATTGTTTCTTGCGTGCTACGCAGACAAAACATACCGTACATTGAGAAGGAAAGGGGTGCGGAATGTAGTGGTACAGTTATAGCTAGGGTGTAGAGAAAGATATGACAATGAAATGAAAATAAAAGGAGGAAGCCAAGCTAAATACTCGAAAGCGAGGTCTGTACCATGTACTATTGGGCTGAAGGTGGAAGCTGACCTGGAATGATTTGTGAAGACGGGAGTGTTGGAACTTGTCGGTGGGCCACACCAATAGGTCCAGTCATCAGGAGGGATGGATGTCAGGATTTGCAGAGGCTTCAAGGTAGCCATTAATTCAGTGTTATGTGTGGAACAGTACACGGTACCCACATTGAAGACTTGTTTGCGGGATTGGCTGGAGGCCAACATTTTAGCAAAACTGACCTGAGCCAGCTTACTGACACATGAATGTGGACAAGCAGGTCCCGGAAACTTCTGACAATCATGACATAACTGTCATATCTTTCATTCTCCATCATAAACAATTGAATAAAGAGAACAAAGAATAGTACAGTACAGGAACACCTTCAGCCCATCAAGCCTGAACCAACACATGACGTCTTTTGCCTCTACGCGGTCCGTATACCTCTATTCTCTGCCTATTCATGTATCTGTCAAGGTGCCTTAAACATTGTTATTGTATCTGCTTCCACCATCCCCTCTGGCAGTGCATTCCAGACACTTATTCCAGGATATTATCTGTAAGGTATGATTCTGTGAGAATCATTGTGTCAGGCTGTTGCGTGACTGGTCTGTGAGACAGCTCTCCCAATTTTGGCACTAGTCCCCAGATTTAGTAAGGACGACTTTGCAGGGTTGACAGGACTGGGTTTGATCTTGTTGTTTCCGGCGCTTCGACCCCAAATGATCTGCCCAGTTTCACTCCTCTCAGACGCAATGGAAGGTATCTTCAATGTGAAAATGGATCTTTGTCCCTGCGATAGGAAGGTTGGTGAGGATGAGGTCAACAAGTCTTGATCCCCCAAAGCCTCTCCACCATCCACAAGGCACAAATCAGGAGTGTGATGGAATACTCTCCTGAATGAGTGCATCTCCAACAACACGCAAGAAACTTAACACCAGGGGCGGCATAATGGCACAGTGGTTAGCACTGCTGCCTCATAGTGCCAAGGACCCGGGTTCGATTCCCGGTTTGGGTCACTGTCTATGTGGAGTTTGCACGTTCTCCCCGTGTCTGCGTGGGTTTCCTCCGGGTGCTCCGGTTTCCTCCCACAGTCCGAAAGATGTGCTGGTTGGTGCATTGGCCATGCTAAATTCTCCATCTACACCCGAACAGCGCTGGAGTGTGGCAGCTAGGGGATTTTCACAATAATTTCATTGCAGTGTTAATGTAAGCCTACTTGTGACTAATAAATAAACTTTACTTTTTAATATAAGCCTACTCGTGACACTAATAAATAAACTTTAAAACCATCCAGGATAAAACAGCCTGCTTGATTGCTACCCCTTCAAAAAACATTCACCCCCTTCCACCCCCTCAAACAGTGGCAGCAGTGTGTACCATCGACAAGATGCATTGCAAGAACTCACCAAAGCTCCTTAGGAAGCACCTTCCAAACCAAGACTACTGTCATTTAGAAGGACAAGGCAGCAGACACCTAGGAACACCACCACCTGCAAGTTCTCCTCCGAGCCACTCACCATCCTGACTTGGAAATATATCATTTGTTCAGTGTCACTGGGTCAAAATTCTCAAACTCCCTCCCTAACAGCACTGTGGGTGCACCTACACCATATGAACTGCAGCGGTTCAAGAAAGCAGCTCACCACCACCTTCTCAAGGGGCAATTAGCGATGGGTAATGAATAAATGCTGGCTGGCTTGCCCCTCGCTGCCCACTTCCCATAGGTTAATAAAACAAATTCTCTTGCACTTGGAAATGAAAACCAAACAAAGTGGCGAGTTACTTGGTTAACTCCGAATCTCTGCTGCTACATCCTGGAACAATCAGCTGACATTCCCACCATCTGGGAACCATCATGAATGAAGCAATAATCCCACCCACCCTCCAGCACACATAAGCATTGACAGAGAGCTCACTGCTCAAACTCAGCCTCTCCACCACTAAAACACAGTGCCCTTTAGAATCAGGAGCAATACCTCAGGGTCTCTTTCCCTTCCATCTGCTCTTCCAGTTCTCCGGGTTCGTTGCTGATTGGCTCATTTATCCCTTGTCCAGGTTCCTTGCTGACGTGATTGTCGTGCGGAGTTTCCACATCCAAGCTACGGTCCATCTGAAAACACAAAGCAGCTTCAAAATTCTGTGGGAGAGAAACAAATTGATCAATAAAATTAATAGTGGTTCATGTGGACGTCCCAAGGATTATCATCACTACTCAACTCAAGTTCAGGGCTCTGTCCTACCTAAAACAATGGGACCCTTCTAGAACTAAACTCTGCATTCCAAGGCACTGCATGAATTCAGCAAACAGAGAGATCTGGGTTAAACAACTCTTCCTCACCAAGGGAAGCCACCGTTCCAATAGAACATAGAACATAGAACATTACAGCGCAGAACAGGCCCTTCGGCCCACGATGTTGCACCGACCAGTTAAAAAAAAACTGTGACCCTCCAACCTAAACCAATTTCTTTTCGTCCATGAACCTATCTACGGATCTCTTAAACGCCCCCAAACTCGGCGCATTTACTACTGATGCTGGCAGGGCATTCCAATCCCTCACCACCCTCTGGGTAAAGAACCTACCCCTGACATCGGTTCTATAACTACCCCCCCTCAATTTAAAGCCATGCCCCCTCGTGCTGGATTTCTCCATCAGAGGAAAAAGGCTATCACTATCCACCCTATCTAAACCTCTAATCATCTTATATGTTTCAATAAGATCCCCTCTTAGCCGCCGCCTTTCCAGCGAAAACAATCCCAAATCCCTCAGCCTCTCCTCATAGGATCTCCCCTCCATACCAGGCAACATCCTGGTAAACCTCCTCTGCACCCTCTCCAAAGCCTCCACATCCTTCCTGTAATGTGGGGACCAGAACTGCACACAGTACTCCAAGTGCGGCCGCACCAGAGTTGTGTACAGTTGCAACATAACGCTACGACTCCTAAATTCAATCCCCCTACCAATAAACGCCAAGACACCATATGCCTTCTTAACAACCTTATCTACTTGATTCCCAACTTTCAGGGATCTATGCACACATACACCTAGATCCCTCTGCTCCTCCACACTATTCAAAGTCCTCCCGTTAGCCCTATACTCAACACATCTGTTATTCCTACCAAAGTGAATTACCTCACACTTCTCCGCATTAAACTCCATCCGCCACCTCTCGGCCCAACTTTGCAACCTGTCTAAGTCTTCCTGCAAACTACGACACCCTTCCTCACTGTCTACCACACCACCGACTTTGGTGTCATCAGCAAATTTGCTAATCCACCCAACTATACCCTCATCCAGATCATTAATAAATATTACAAACAGCAGTGGCCCCAAAACAGATCCCTGAGGTACACCACTTGTAACCGCACTCCATGATGAATATTTACTATCAACCACCACCCTCTGTTTCCTATCCGCTAGCCAATTCCTGATCCAATTTCCTAGATCACCCCCAATCCCATACATCTGCATTTTCTGCAGAAGCCTACCATGGTGAACCTTATCAAACGCCTTACTAAAATCCATATATACCACGTCCACTGCCTTGCCCCCATCCACCTCCTTGGTCACTTTCTCAAAAAACTCAATAAGGTTAGTAAGGCACGACCTACCTGCCACAAAACCATGCTGACTATCACCTATCAATTCATTACACAATGGTAGAGTGCTCATCAGGGAATACAGCAGCTATCCTGTATATCCCACTTGAGCACAATTACTTGACATGCTCCAGTCTGTAGCCTACTCCCGTGAATCTGTTATTCTAAACGCTATCCTGAACTCTCGCTTAGATTCCAGTCTGTAACTCACTCCCGGATATCTGTTATTCCATATATAAACCACCCCGAACCCTTCGATTAGATTCCAGTCTGTAACTCACTCCTGGGTATCTGTTATTCCATATATAAACCACCCCTAACCCCTCGATTAGATTCCAATCTGTGACTCACTCGCGGGTATCTGTTATTCTATATATAAACCACCCTGAACCCCTCGATTAGATTCCAGTCTGTAACTCACTCCTGGCTATCTGTTATTCTATATATAAACCACCCTGAACCCCTCGATTAGATTCCAGTCTGTAACTTACTCTCGGGTATCTGTTATTCTATATATAAACCACCCTGAACCCCTCGATTAGATTCCAGTCTGTAACTCACTCCCGGGTATCTGTTATTCTATATACAAACCACCCTGAACCCCTCGATTAGATTCCAGTCTGTAACTCACTCCCGGGTATCTGTTATTCTATATATAAACCACCCTTAACCCCTCGATTAGATTCCAGTCTGTAACACGCTCACAGCTGTCTGTTATTCTATATATAAACCACCCTCAACCCCTCAATTAGATTCCAGTCTGTAACTCACTCCCGGGTATCTGTTATTCTATATACAAACCACCCTGAACCCCTCAATTAGATTCCAGTCTGTAACTCACTCCCGGGTATCTGTTATTCTATATATAAACCACCCCGAACCCCTCGATTAGATTCCAGTTTGTAACTCACTCCCGGGTACCTGTTGTTCTAAATATAAAACACCCTGAACCCCTCGATTAGATTCCAGTCTGTAACTCACTCCCGGGTACCTGTTGTTCTATATATAAACCACCCCGAACCCCTCGATTAGATTCCAGTCTGTAACTCACTCCCGGGTATCTGTTATTCTGTATACAAACCACCCTGAACCCCTCGATTAGATTCCAGTCTGTAACTCACTCCCGGCTATCTGTTATTCTATATATAAACCACCCCGAGCCCCTCGATTAGATTCCAGTCTGTAACTCACTCCCGGCTATCTGTTATTCTATATATAAACCACTCTGAACCCCTCGATTAGATTCCAGTCTGTAACTCACTCCCGGCTATCTGTTATTCTATATATAAACCACTTGAACCCCTCGGTTAGATTCCAGTCTGTAACTCACTCCCGGCTATCTGTTATTCTATATATAAACCACTCTGAACCCCTCGATTAGATTCCAGTCTGTAACTCACTCGCGGGTATCTGTTATTCTATATATAAACCACCCTGAACCCCTCGATCAGATTCCAGTCTGTAACTCACTCCTGGCTATCTGTTATTCTATATATAAACCACCCTGAACCCCTCGATTAGATTCCAGTCTGTAACTTACTCTCGGGTATCTGTTATTCTATATATAAACCACCCTGAACCCCTCGATTAGATTCCAGTCTGTAACTCACTCCCGGGTATCTGTTATTCTATATACAAACCACCCTGAAACCCTCAATTAGATTCCAGTCTGTAACTCACTCCCAGGTATCTGTTATTCTATATATAAACCACCCCGAACCCCTCGATTAGATTCCAGTCTGTAACTTACTCTCGGGTATCTGTTATTCTATATATAAACCACCCTGAACCCCTCGATTAGATTCCAGTCTGTAACTCACTCCCGGGTATCTGTTATTCTATATACAAACCACCCTGAACCCCTCAATTAGATTCCAGTCTGTAACTCACTCCCAGGTATCTGTTATTCTATATATAAACCACCCCGAACCCCTCGATTAGATTCCAGTCTGTAACTTACTCTCGGGTATCTGTTATTCTATATATAAACCACCCTGAACCCCTCGATTAGATTCCAGTCTGTAACTCACTCCCGGGTATCTGTTATTCTATATACAAACCACCCTGAACCCCTCGATTAGATTCCAGTCTGTAACTCACTCCCGGGTACCTGTTGTTCTATATATAAACCACCCCGAACCCCTCGATTAGATTCCAGTCTGTAACTCACTCCCGGGTATCTGTTATTCTGTGTACAAACCACCCTGAACCCCTCGATTAGATTCCAGTTTGTAACTCACTCCCGGGTACCTGTTGTTCTATATATAAACCACCCCGAACCCCTCGATTAGATTCCAGTCTGTAACTCACTCCCGGGTATCTGTTATTCTGTATACAAACCACCCTGAACCCCTCGATTAGATTCCAGTCTGTAACTCACTCCCGGCTATCTGTTATTCTATATATAAACCACCCCGAACCCCTCGATTAGATTCCAGTCTGTAACTCACTCCCGGCTATCTGTTATTCTATATATAAACCACTCTGAACCCCTCGATTAGATTCCAGTCTGTAACTCACTCCCGGCTATCTGTTATTCTGTATATAAACCACTCTGAACCCCTCGATTAGATTCCAGTCTGTAACTCACTCCCGGCTATCTGTTATTCTATATATAAACCACTCTGAACCCCTCGATTAGATTCCAGTCTGTAACTCACTCCCGGCTATCTGTTATTCTATATATAAACCACCCTGAACCCCTCGATTAGATTCCAGTCTGTAACTCCCTCCTGGGTATCTGTTATTCTGTATATAAACCACTCTGAACCCCTCGATTAGATTCCAGTCTGTAACTCACTCCCGGGTATCTGTTATTCTATATATAAACCACCCTGAACCCCTCGATTAGATTCCAGTCTGTAACTCTCTCCCGGGTATCTGTTATTCTGTATATACACCACCCTGAACCCCTCGATTAGATTCCAGTCTGTAACTCACTCCTGGGTATCTGTTATTCTGTATATAAACCACCCCGAACCCCTCGATTAGATTCCAGTCTGTAACTCACTCCCGGGTATCTGTTATTTTATATATAAACTACCCCGAACCCCTCGATTAGATTCCACTCTGTAACTCACTCCCGGGAATCTGTTATTCTATATATAAACCACCCTGAACCTCTCGATTAGATTCCAGTCTGTAACTCTTGATATGTAGAATAACTGTAAATTGTCCTTGAACTGAGTGGCTTGCTCAGCCATTTCAGAGGGCAGTTAAGAATCGACCACATTGCTGAGAGTCTGGAGTCGCATGTAGGCCAGACCAGGTAAGGATGGCAGATTTCCTTTCCTAAAGGACATTAGTGACCCAGATGGGTTTTTACAACATCATCAGACAACACCATTAGACTTTTAATTCCAGATTTTTTACTGAATTCAAATTTCACCTCAATGCCAAATGCGGGCAATTGGGTTTAGCTTCGGGGTTTAAAACAAAAAGGGCGGCATGGACAAGTTGGGTCGAAGGGCCTGTTTGCATGCTGTAAACCTCTATGACTCTATGCTGTGGCGGGATTTGAACCCGGGTCCCCAGAGCATTACCCTGGGTCTCTGGATTACTAGCCCAGTGACAATACCACCACACCACCACCTCCCTGTACAGTTCACTTTACAAATGTTGGGGTGGTAGGAGGGTGGGCTGTACAAGTTCTGTGTACTAATTGTTAGATATCATTGAGTAAATATTAAAGATTTCAGAAGCTCTTCAATATTTCAGCATCAGGGTGAGATTCCTTACATGGAGCAGATACATCTGACAGTGGATCACCACAGTGGATCACCACAGTGGATCACCACATCTTCTCAGGGACAATCACAGTGGGCAAGAAATTCTGGCTTTTTCAACAATGCCCACAGCCCACAGAATACAAAATGCCAGTGGAGATCAGCACTGATAACGGAGTGGAATCTGGATACAAACATTAAATATTCCCTCCCATCACCCAGAGCCTTCCAGCCTATGGCCACACTGACTATTACCTCCCAGTTAACTCATCCAATCCCCAGCTCCTGTCATGAACCATAAACCTGTACACTCTCGAATTCTAAAGCTAAACACTTGATCTTCACAGTTACCTTCTCTCTGCTGCTGTTTCTGGGTTTGGCTTTTATACTGATCGATATACCGGGGCTGAAGGGGGTGCAGGGCTTTGGTCCAGGATCCTCCTCCTCTTTGTACACACAAGTATTAATGAGTTGTTCACCTTCATCACCTGCACAAGCACCAAGATTCAATGTTAATGCTGGCCCGAGGCTGCACTGTAATTACCGACAGGAACTGTTCATGCTCAGTTCAATTTCATCACCCCCAGTTTCAAACCTCCAATCAGCTGTTACGCTGCCTGACAACTCAAGATGCGAAAGGTTGTAAAAGCAAAATATTGTGGATGCTGGAATCTGAAAATGCTGGGAATACTCAGCAGGTCTGGCAGTGACTGTGGAGGCAGAAAGAGAGTTAGCGTTTTGAGTCCAATATGACTTCTTCAGAGTTAACTCTGTTTCTCCCTCCACAGATGCCGTCAGACCTGCTGAGTTTTTTCATCATTTCCTGTTTTTACTTTATATTAATTGTGCCAAAGGTTGTGTTGCCTGTCCAGTGACAAGGACAGAGATATCTCCTCAAGACTAGAGACAAACTTGTCGTGGGAAAGGGAGGATCCAGTTGTTGTGGCCCATGCAGGAATGATGTTCAGCGGTGAGAGTTTGAAGAGATAAGGTTCAAGCTAAAACGCAGAACCTCAAAAGGTAATAATCCATGGATTGTTACCCGAGGCACATTGTCAATCGACAGAGGGTCAGCTATATTAAGAAATTACACACATGGCTCAAAGGTCGATGTCTCTGATTCATGGGGCATTGGCACTACTACTGGGGGAAGAGGGAATTGGTACATACATTGTGATGGGTGCCACTTAAACTAAATATTCAAACGAGAACTTTGAAGGCCGAAGTGGAGAAGGGTTCCATGTGAACAGCAGTTGAACATGGGTCAGTCGGTCCTAAGAGGTAGGCGAGTGCCGTTCCGAAGGGACACAGTTTTACCCGGTAAAGCGAATGACCAGAGGCCTTGGGGCCGAAACGATCTCAATTGTGTAACTAGGACAGTGAATAAAGATGGGATGGAAGGTTTGGGTGAAGCAAGAGTCAGAAATCTAAAACATTCAGGTAATAGAGCAGTACAGTGGGTTAGGACAGAGAAACAGAGAGGGACATGATGGGAAAGAGCCTGTAATGGTTATAGTATATCAGCCAATAAGGTCCATGCAGGGAACAGCAATTAAACAAATAAATAAAGAGACTTTATTTGAACGCATGAAGCATTCAGAATAAGGGATGAACTGCAGCACCAATAGAGATCAATTGTAAATGACTGTCACTGAGACAGAACAAAGAACAATACAGCACAGGAACAGGCCCTTCGGCCCTCCAAGCCCGCGCCGCTCCCTGGTCCAAACTAGACCATTCTTTTGTATCCCTCCATTCCCACTCCATTCATGTGGCTATCTAGATAAGTCTTAAACGTTCCCAGTGTGTCCGCCTCCACCACCTTGCCCGGCAGCGCATTCCAGGCCCCCACCACCCTCTGTGTAAAATATGTCCTTCTGATATCCGTGTTAAACCTCCCCCCCCCTCACCTTGAACCTATGACCCCTCGTGAACGTCACCACCGACCTGGGAAAAAGCTTCCCACCGTTCACCCTATCTATGCCTTTCATAATTTTATACACCTCTATTAGGTCACCCCTCATCCTCCGTCTTTCCAGTGAGAACAACCCCAGTTTACCCAATCTCTCCTCATAACTAAGCCCTTCCATACCAGGCAACATCCTGGTAAACTTCCTCTGCACTCTCTCTAAAGCCTCCACGTCCTTCCGGTAGTGTGGCGACCAGAACTGGACACAGTATTCCAAATGTGGCCGAACCAACGTTCTATACAACCGCAACATCAAACCCCAACTTCTATACTCTATGCCCCGTCCTATAAAGGCAAGCATGCCATATGCCTTCTTCACTACCTTCTCCACCTGTGACGTCACCTTCAAGGATCTGTGGACTTGTACACCCAGGTCCCTCTGCGTATCTACACCCTTTATGGTTCTGCCATTTATCGTATAGCTCCCCCGTACGTTAGTTCTACCAAAATGCATCACTTCGCATTGATCTGGATTGAACTCCATCTGCCATTTCTTTGCCCAAATTTCCAGCCTATCTATATCCTTCTGTAGCCTCTGACAATGCTCCTCACTATCTGCAAGTCCTGCCATTTTCGTGTCGTCCGCAAACTTACTGATCACTCCAGTTACACCTTCTTCCAGATCGTTTATATAATGGTTACAAAGTGACCAAGAATGAGAAATAAATAATCCAGGGTATACAACCTTTTGAAAAGACGGGCAGAATGGAAAATTGGGAGAAGTGGTCATGATAGGAAAAGCTGAGATGAAGTGAGAAACGATCTTGGCTCAGCCGATCAGGAAACAGGATGGGTGCAAATCAGAAATAAAAAGGGTCATCCAGATAATGTCTGTTCTCCCCGTGTCTGCATGGGTTTCCTCCGGGAGCTCTGGTTTCCTCCAAAGACGTGCTGGTTAGGTGGATTGACCATGGTGGATGCGTGGGGTTACAGGGATGGAATGGCGGGGGGGGGGGGGGGGGGGGGGGGGCGGGTGGGATGCTTTTGGAGAGTCTGTGCAGACTTGATGGGCAGAATCGCTTCCTTCTGCACTGTGGGGATTCTATTCAAAGAACAAAGAAAAGGACAGCACAGGAACAGGCCCTTCAGCCTCCAAGCCTGCACCAAGGTCCAGTACAGGATCAGGCCCTTCGGCCCTCCAAGCCTGCACCGACCATGATGCCCTAACTAAACTAAAGAAAAATAATCTCGAGTCACATGTGGACCAGACCAGACTTCCTTCCTTAAACGACGTTAGTGACCAGATGATTTTTACAACACTCGATGATAGTTCCATGGTCACCATTATTGAGGCTAGTTTCATTATCCCGATTTATTAATTGATTTCAGATTTCCCCAGCTGCTGTGGTGGAAACTCTCTCTCACGCCCCATTGCTGGGCTCACACTATCTCACACTCACACACACCCACCCACCCCATCTACAAGTGGCGTGTCCTCCATCACCATTTGCTGATTCCCCTTCTTCAGTTCCACTGTCAGAGTCCGATGTCAGCTCCTGTGGAGGACTGTGATTGGTGTGACTCAGATCCTGCTTCTGAAAGTCTTCTGCATCATCCGACCTGTCAGTGATGGAGCACAGGTTAAAATTACACATGGCCTATTTCACACATGGGATGAAACCCTTCCCAGTGTGGTACTGAAGAATGTAAGAAGTCTCACAACACCAGGTTAAAGTCCAACCTGGTGTTGTTAAACTTCTTACTGTGTTTACCCCAGTCCAATGCTGGCATCTCCACATCAAAACTCAAGGAACAACCAAGATGTAGCAGTTGCACATGGGTTAGAGGGCAAGAGGACAGATACACCAATCATAACGCAGGACAAACAACAGATACACCAATCACAGTGCAGGACAAATAACAGATACACCAATCACAGTGCGGGACAAATAACAGATACACCAATCACAGTGCAGGACAAACAACAGATACACCAATCACAGTGCAGGACAAATAACAGATACACCAATCACAGTGCGGGACAAATAACAGATACACCAATCACGGTGCAGGACAAATAACAGATACACCAATCACAGTGCGGGACAAATAACAGATACACCAATCACAGTGCAGGACAAATAACAGATACACCAATCACAGTGCGGGACAAATAACAGATACACCAATCACAGTGCAGGACAAATAACAGATACACCAATCACAGTGCAGGACAAATAACAGATACACCAATCACAGTGCAGGACAAATAACAGATACACCAATCACAGTGCGGGACAAATAACAGATACACCAATCACAGTGCGGGACAAATAACAGATACACCAATCACAGTGCAGGACAAATAACAGATACACCAATCACAGTGCGGGACAAATAACAGATACACCAATCATAACGCAGGACAAACAACAGATACACTAATCACAGTGCAGGACAAATAACAGATACACCAATCACAGTGCAGGACAAATAACAGATACACCAATCACAGTGCAGGACAAATAACAGATACACCAATCACAGTGCAGGACAAATAACAGATACACCAATCACAGTGCAGGACAAATAACAGATACACCAATCACAGTGCAGGACAAATAACAGATACACCAATCACAGTGCAGGACAAATAACAGATACACCAATCACAGTGCGGGACAAATAACAGATACACCAATCACAGTGCAGGACAAACAACAGATACACCAATCACAGTGCAGGACAAATAACAGATACACCAATCATAACGCAGGACAAATAACAGCTACACCAATCACAGTGCAGGACAAACAACAGATACACCAATCACAGTGCAGGACAAATAACAGATACACCAATCATAACGCAGGACAAATAACAGCTACACCAATCACAGTGCAGGACAAATAACAGATACACCAATCACAGTGCAGGACAAATAACAGATACACCAATCACAGTGCAGGACAAATAACAGATACACCAATCATAACGCAGGACAAATCACAGATACACCAATCACAGTGCAGGACAAATAACAGCTACACCAATCACAGTGCAGGACAAATAACAGATACACCAATCACAGTGCAGGACAAATAACAGATACACCAATCACAGTGCAGGACAAATAACAGATACACCAATCACAGTGCAGGACAAATAACAGATACACCAATCACAGTGCAGGACAAATAACAGATACACCAATCACAGTGCAGGACAAATAACAGCTACACCAATCATAACGCAGGACAAATCACAGATACACCAATCACAGTGCAGGACAAACAACAGATACACCAATCATAACGCAGGACAAATCACAGATACACCAATCACAGTGCAGGACAAACAACAGATACACCAATCACAGTGCAGGACAAACAACAGATACACCAATCATAACGCAGGACAAACAACAGATACACCAATCACAGTGCAGGACAAATAACAGATACACCAATCACAGTGCAGGACAAATAACAGATACACCAATCACAGTGCAGGACAAATCACAGATACACCAATCACAGTGCGGGACAAATCACAGATACACCAATCACAGTGCAGGACAAACAACAGATACACCAATCATAACGCAGGACAAACAACAGATACACCAATCACAGTGCAGGACAAACAACAGATACACCAATCACAGTGCAGGACAAACAACAGATACACCAATCACAGTGCAGGACAAACAACAGATACACCAATCATAACGCAGGACAAACAACAGATACACCAATCACAATGTGGGACAAATAACAGATACACCAATCACAGTGCAGGACAAATAACAGCTACACCAATCACAGTGCAGGACAAACAACAGATACACCAATCACAGTGCAGGACAAACAACAGATACACCAATCACAGTGCAGGACAAACAACAGATACACCAATCATAACGCAGGACAAATAACAGATACACCAATCACAGTGCGGGACAAACACCAATCACTTTCCCATGATGTATCAGATGTCAAAGACTTGTTCTGGCAATGCCTGGTCGCTGCATTCACTGCCACAATCTAATGACAGTAAGAAGTTTAACAACACCAGGTTAAAGTCCAACAGGTTTATTTGGTAGCAAAAGCCACACAAGCTTTCGAGGCTCTGAGCCCCTTCTTCAGGTGAGTGGGAATTCTGTTCACAAACAGAACTTATAAGACACAGACTCAATTTACATGAATAATGGTTGGAATGCGAATACTTACAACTAATCCAGTCTTTAAGAAACAAAACAATGGGAGTGGAGAGAGCATCAAGACAGGCTAAAAAGATGTGTATTGTCTCCAGACAAGACAGCCAGTGAAACTCTGCAGGTCCACGCAACTGTGGGAGTTACAAATAGTGTGACATAATTATGTCACACTATTATGTCACACTATTATGTCACACTATTTGTAACTCCCACAGTTGCGTGGACCTGCAGAGTTTCACTGGCTGTCTTGTCTGGAGACAATACACATCTTTTTAGCCTGTCTTGATGCTCTCTCCACTCCCATTGTTTTGTTTCTTAAAGACTGGATTAGTTGTAAGTATTCGCATTCCAACCATTATTCATGTAAATTGAGTCTGTGTCTTATAAGTTCTGTTTGTGAACAGAATTCCCACTCACCTGAAGAAGGGGCTCAGAGCCTCGAAAGCTTGTGTGGCTTTTGCTACCAAATAAACCTGTTGGACTTTAACCTGGTGTTGTTAAACTTCTTACTGTGTTTACCCCAGTCCAACGCCGGCATCTCCACATCATGACAATCTAATGACACAGTAAGAGTTTTAACAACACCAGGTTGAACTCCAACAGGTTTATTTGGTAGCAAATGCCATTAGCTACCAAATGGCATTTGCTACCAAATAAACCTGTTGGACTTTAACCTGGTGTTGTTAAACTTCTTACTGTGTTTACCCCAGTCCAACACCGGCATCGTCACATCACAATCTTATAACCACAGACTGGAGGTGATTGACAAAATGGAAATGCTTTGTTACACAACAAATGGTTGGGGTCTGGAATGCACAGAGTGTGTGGTGGAGGAGACATTTCTTCACCCAAAGAGTGGTGAGCCTGTGGAATTCATTACTACAGGAAGTAGTTGATGCCAAAACATTGAATATATTCAAGAGGCGGCTGGATATAGCACTTGGGGCAAATGGGATCAAAGGTTATGGGGAAAAAGCAGGATTAGGCTATTGAGTTGGATGATCAGCCATGATCGTGATAAATGGCGGAGCAGGTTCGAAGGGCTGAATGGCCTCCTCCTGCTCCTATCTCCAATGTTTCTATATTTCGATGGAGGCAGGATCAATGGAGCCTTTCACAAAGGGAACTGGATTGTTATGTAAAGTGGAAATTGTTGCATGGTTACAGGGAGACGTGGGCGACCTACACTGGTGAATTGCTCCTTTAGAGTGTTGGTATATTCGATCGGCCTCCTACTGAACTGTAACCATTCTATAATGTAATCGGTTCAAGTACAATCTCAACCATCAGCTGTTCAGGGCCTGACATTCAAACTATCCTGAGAACATGGGTCTTTTAAAAAATTAATTTATAGAAATATAGTAACATAGAAACTAGAGGCAGGATTAGGCCATTCGGCCCTTCGATGTGGGCCTAACCGTAGGCCAGAATTTATTATCCACCTCTAATTGCCCCTTGAGAAGGTGGTGGTGAGCTGCCAAGTTGAATCACTGCAGTCCCTGAGGTGTAGGTACACCCACAGTGCTGTTAGAGAGGGAATTCCAGGATTTTGGCCCAGTGACAGTGAAGAAACATTGATATATTTCCAAGCCAGGATGGTGAGCGACTTGGAGGGGAGGCTCCAGGTGTTGGTGTTTCCAGGTATCTGCTACTCTTATCCTTCTAGATGATTTGATTTATTGTCGCATGTATTAGTATACAGTGAAAAGTATTGTTTCTTGCACCATATACAGACGAAGCACAGCGTTCACAGAGAAGGAAAGGAGAAAGTGCAGAATGGAGTGTTACAGTCATAATAGGGTGTAGAGAAAGATCAACTTAATGTGAGGGAGGTCCATTTAAACGTCTGACAGCAGCAGGGAAGAAGCTATTCTTGAGTTGGTTGGTACGTGACCTCAGACTTTTGTATCTGTTTCCCGATGGAAGAAGGTGGGAGAGAGAATGTCCAGGGTGTGTGGGATCCTTGATTATGCCGGCTGCTTTTCTGAGGCAGCGGGAAGTGTAGACAGAGTCAATGGATGAGAGGCTGGTTTGCATGATGGACTGGGTTTTGTTCATGACGCTTTGTAGTTTTTTTGTGGTCTTGGGCAGAGCAGGAGCCATACCAAACTGTGATACAACCAGAAAGAATGCTTTCTATGGTGCATCTGTAAAAGTTGGTGAGAGTCATAGCTGACATTCCAAATTTCCTTAGTCTTCTGAGAAAGTAAAGGCATTGGTGGGGCTTTCTTAACTATTGCGTTGGCTTGGGGGGACCAGGACAGGTTGTTGGTGATCTGGAAACCTAAAAACTTGAAGCTCTCGACCATTTCCACTTTGTCCCCATTGATGTAGACAGGGGCATGTTCTCCTTTACACTTCCTGAAGTCGATGACAATCTCCTTCATTTTGTGACATTGAGGGAGAGATTATTGTTGCTGTACCAGTTCATCAGATTCTCTATCTCATTCCTGTACTCTGTCTCGTCATTGTTTGAGATCCATCCCATGTGCCTGTAAAAAGGAAAGATAGGAAAGGTAGGATTCGAGAGCCGTGGATAACCAGGGAAATTGAGGATCTGATCACAAAGAAAAGAGGGGCGTATGTTAGGTCCAGGCAACTGAAAACAGATGGAGCTCTGGAGGAATACAGAGAGAGTAGGAAAGAATGCAAACGGGGTGTTAGAAGGGCAAAAAAGAGGTCACGAAATGTTCTTGGCAGACAGGATTAAGGAGAATCCTGAGGCATTCTATTCATACGTTAGGAACAAAAGAGTTGTCAGGGAAAAAGTCGGACCTCTCAGGGACAAAGGAGGGGAGTTATGCTTAGAACCCAAGGGACTAGGGGAGATCCTAAATGAATACTCACAAAGGAGAGGGACTTGTTGACTGGGAGTGTCTCAGAGGGAGGTGTTAAAGAACAAAGAACAATACAGCGCAGGAACAGGCCCTTCGGCCCTCCAAGCCCGCGCCGCTCCCTGGTCCAAACTAGACAATTCTTTTGTTTCCCTCCATTCACACTCCATTCATGTTGTGATCTAGATAAGTCTTAAACGTTCCCAGTGTGTCCGCCTCCACCACCTTGCCCGGCAGCGCATTCCAGACCCCCACCACCCTCTGCGTAAAATACGTCCTTCTGATATCTGTGTTAAACCGCACCCCCCCTCACCTTGAACCTATGACCCCTCGTGAACGTCACCACTGACCTGGGAAAAAGCTTCCCACCGTCCACCCTATCTATGCCTTTCATAATTTTATACACCTCTATTAGGTCACCTCTCATCCTCCGTCTTTCCAGTGAGAACAACCCCAGTTTACCCAATCTCTCTTCATAACTAAGCCCTTCCATACCAGGCAACATCCTGGTAAACCTCCTCTGCACTCTCTCTAAAGCCTCCACGTCCTTCTGGTAGTGTTGCGACTGGAACTGGGCGCAGTATTCCAAATGCGGCCGAACCAACGTTAGAACATAGAACATAGAACAGTACAGCACAGAACAGGCCTTTCGGCCCACGATGTTGTGCCGAGCTTTATCTGAAACCAAGATCAAGCTATCCCACTCCCTATCATCCTGGTGTGCTCCATGTGCCTATCCAATAACCGCTTAAATGTTTCTAAAGTGTCTGACTCCACTATCACTGCAGGCAGTCCATTCCACACCCCAACCACTCTCTGCGTAAAGAACCTACCTCTGATATCCGTCCTGTATCTCCCACCACGAACCCTATAGTTATGCCCCCTTGTAATAGCTCCATCCACCCGAGGAAATAGTCTTTGAACGTTCACTCTATCTATCCCCTTCATCATTTTATAAACCTCTATTAAGTCTCCCCTCAGCCTCCTCCGCTCCAGAGAGAACAGCCCTAGCTCCCTCAACCTTTCCTCATATGACCTACCCTCCAAACCAGGCAGCATCCTGGTAAATCTCCTCTGCACTCTTTCCAGTGCTTCCACATCCTTCTTATAGTGAGGTGACCAGAACTGCACACAATATTCCAAATGTGGTCTCACCAAGGTCCTGTACAGTTGCAGCATAACCCCACGGCTCTTAAACTCCAACCCCCTGTTAATAAAAGCTAACACACTATAGGCCTTCTTCACAGCTCTATCCACTTGAGTGGCAACCTTCAGAGATCTGTGGATATGGACCCCAAGATCTCTCTGTTCCTCCACAGTCTTCAGAACCCTACCTTTGACCCTGTAATCCACATTTAAATTTGTCCTACCAAAATGAATCACCTCACATTTATCAGGGTTAAACTCCTGTTCTATACAACTGCAACATCAGACCCCAACTTTTATACTCTATGCCCCGTCCTATAAAGGCAAGCATGCCATATGCCTTCTTCACTACCTTCTCCACCTGAGACGTCACCTTCAAGGATCTGTGGACTTGCACACCCAGGTCCCTCTGCGTATCTACACCCTTTATGGTTCTGCCATTTATCGTATAGCTCCCTCCTACGTTAGTTCTACCAAAATGCATCACTTCGCATTGATCTGGATTGAACTCCATCTGCCATTTCTTTGCCCAAATTTCCAGCCTATCTATATCCTTCTGTAGCCTCTGACAATGTTCCTCACTATCTGCAAGTCCAGCCATTTTCGTGTCGTCCGCAAACTTACTGATCACCCCAGTTACACCTTCTTCCAGATCGTTTATATAAATCACAAACAGCAGAGGTCCCAATACAGAGCCCTGCGGAACACCACTAGTCACAGGCATCCAGCCGGAAAAAGACCCTTCCACTACCACCCTCTGTCTTCTGTGACCAAGCCAGTTCTCCACCCATCTAGCCACCTCCCCCTTTATCCAACCTTTTGCACCAACCTACCATGAGGGACTTTGTCAAACGCTTTACTAAAGTCAATATAGACAACATCCACGGCCCTTCCCTCGTCAACCATTCTAGTCACTTCTTCAAAAAACTCCACCAGGTTAGTGAGGCATGACCTCCCTCTCGCAAAACCATGCTGACTATCGTTAATGAGTTTATTCCTTTCTAAATGCGCATACATCCTATCTCTGAGAATCCTCTCCAACAACTTCCCGACCATGGACGTCAAGCTCACCTGCCTATAATTTCCCGGGTTACCCTTCCTAACCTTCTTAAATAATGGGACCACATTAGCTATCCTCCAATCCTCTGGGACTTCACCTGTGTCCAGTGACGAGACAAAGACTTGCGTCAGAGGCCCAGCGATTTCATCTCTTGTCTCCCTGAGCAGCCTTGGATAGATTCCATCAGGCCCTGGGGATTTGTCAGTCTTTATATTCCCTAAAAAACCTAACACTTCCTCCCTTGTAATGGAGATTTTCTCTAACGGGTCAACACTCCCCTCCGAGACACTCCCAGTCAACACTCTAACGAGTGTTGACTCGTTAGAGGAAATCTCCATTATAAGGGAGGAAGTGTTAGGTTTTTTAGGTAACATCAAAACTGACAAATCCCCAGGGCCTGATGGCATCTATCCTAGACTGCTCAGGGAGACAAGAGATGTAATTGCTGGGCCTCTGACGGAAATCTCTGTCTCTTCATTGGACACAGGTGAGGTCCCTGAGGATTGGAGGATGGCGAATGTGGTCCCGTTATTTAAGAAGGGTAGCAGGGATAACGCGGGTAATTATAGGCCAGTGAGCTTGACGTCCATGGTGGGGAAGTTGTTGGAGAGGATTCTTAGAGACAGGATGTATGTGCATTTAGAACGGAACAATCTCATTAGTGATAGACAGCATGGTTTTGTAAGAGGGAGGTCGTGCCTTACAAATTTGGTGGAGTTTTTTGAGGAAGTGACAAAAACGGTTGGCGAAGGAAGGGCCGTGGATGTCGTCTATATGGATTTCAGTAAGGCATTTGACAAAGTCCCTCATGGCAGGTTGGTTAAGAAGGTTAAGGCTCATGGGATACAAGGAGAGGTGGCTAGATGGGTAGAAAACTGGCTTGGTCACAGGAGACAGAGGGTAACAGTCGAAGGGTCTTTTTCCGGCTGGAGGTCTGTGACCAGTGGTGTTCCGCAGGGCTCTGTACTGGGACCTCTGCTATTTGTGATATATATAAATGATTTGAAAGAAGGTGTAACTGGTGTTATCAGCAAGTTTGCGGATGACACGAAGATGGCTGGACTTGCGGATAGCGATGAACATTGTCGGACAATACAGCAGGATATGGATAGGCTGGAAAATTGGGCGGAGAAATGGCAGATGGAGTTTAATCCGGATAAATGCGAAGTGATGCATTTTGGAAGAGCTAATGTAGGGGGGAGTAACAAAATAAATGGCAGAGCCATCAAGAGTATAGAAACACAGAGGGACCTGGGTGTGCAAGTCCACAAATCCTTGAAGGTGGCAGCACAGGTGGAGAAGGTGGTGAAGAAGGCATATGGTATGCTTGCTTTTATAGGACGGGGTGTAGAGTATAAAAGCTGGAGTCTGATGTTGCAGCTGTATAGAACGCTGGTTAGGCCACATTTGGAGTACTGCGTCCAGTTCTGGTCGCCGCACTACCAGAAGGACGTGGAGGCTTTAGAGAGAGTGCAGAGAAGGTTTACCAGGACGTTGCCTGGTATGGAGGGTCTTAGCTATGAGAAGAGATTGGGTAAACTGGGGTTGTTCTCCTTGGAAAGACGGAGAATGAGGGGAGACCTAATAGAGGTGTACAAAAGTATGAATGGTATAGATAGGGTGAACAGTGGGAAGCTTTTTCCCAGGTCGGAGGTGACGATCACGAGGGGTCACGGGCTCAAGGTGAGAGGGGCGAGGTATAACTCAGATATCAGAGGGACGTTTTTTACACAGAGGGTGGTGGGGGCCTGGAATGCGCTGTCAAGTAGGGTGGTGGAGGCAGGCACGCTGGCATCGTTTAAGACTTACCTGGATAGTCACATGAGCAGCCTGGGAATGGAGGGATACAAACAAATGGTCTAGTTGGACCAATGTGCGGCACAGGCTTGGAGGGCCGAAGGGCCTGTTTCCTGTGCTGTACTGTTCATTATTCTTTGTTTTGTCATGGTAGTGGTTGTGGCTTTGGAAGGCGCTGTCTAAGGAATCTTGGTGAATTTCTGCAGTTCATCTTGTAGATGGTACACATGGATGTCACTGTGCATTGGTGGTGGAGGGATTGAATGCTTATGGGCGGCACGGTGGCACAGTGGTTAGCACTGCTGCCTCACAGCACCAGGGACCTGGGTTCGATTCCGGGGTTGGCTCACTGTCTGTGTGGAGTTTGCATGTTCTCTCCGTGTCTGCATGGGTTTCCTCCGGGTGCTCTGGTTTCCTCCCACAGTTTGAAAGACGTGCTGGTTAGGTGCATTGACCCGAACAGGTGCAGAGTGCGGCGACTAGGGGAATTTCACAGTAACTTCATTGCAGTGTTAATGTAAGTCTTACTTGTGACTAATAAATAAACTTTAAACTTTGTGGAAGGAGTAGCAATGAAGCGGACTGCTTTGTCCTGGATGGTGTCAAGCTGCTTGAGTGTTGTTAGAGTTGCACCCATCCAGGCAAGTGTAGAGGATTTCATCAAATTCTTGACTTGTGCCTTGTGGAAGACAGGTTTTGGGAAGTCAGGAGGTGAGTTACTCACCACAGGATTCCTAGCCTTTGATCTGCTCTGGTAGTCATAGTATTTATATGGCAGTCCAGGCCAGTTTCTGGCCAAGATGTTGATGGTGGGAGATTCAGTGATGGTAATGGCAATGAATATCAAGGAGGGATGGTTATATTCTCTCCTGTTGGAGGTGATCATTGTCTGGCACTTGTGTGGCATGAATATTATTGCCATTTATAAGCCCAAGCCTGGATATTGTCCAGGTCTTGCTGCATGAACTGTTTCAGTAGCTGAGTTATCGCGAACATTGTGCAATCATCAGAAAACATCCCAACTCTGTCCTTATGACGGAGGGAAGGTTATTGATGAAGCAGCTGAAGATGGTTGGGCCTAGGACACTCCCCTGAGGAACTCCTGCAGAGATGTCCTGGAGCTGAGGTGACTGACCCTCCACAACCACCTTCCTTTGTGCCAGATATGATTCTAACCAGTGGAGAGGTTTCCCCTTGATTCCCATTTTGCTTGGGCTCCTTGATGTCGTCCTTGATCGAATGCGGCCTTGATGTCACTCTCACCTCACCTCTGGAATTCAGCTCTTTTGTCCATGTTTGAACCAAGGCTGTGATAAGGTCAGGAGCTGAGCCCCTGGCAGAACTTAAACTGAGTGTCACTGAGCAGGTTATTGCTGAGTAAGTGCCACTTAATAACATTGTTGATGACCCCTTCCATCACCTTCCTGGTGACTGAGAGTAGACTGATGATGCATCAATTGGCCATGTTGGATTTGGACATACCTGGGCAATTTTCCACATTGTTGGGTAGATGTCAGTGCTGTAACTGTACTGGAAGAGCTTGGCTGGGGAGCGGCAAGTTCTGGAGCACAAGTCTTCAGTATTATTGCTGGAATGTTATCAGGGCCCATTGCCTTTGCAGTATCCTGTGGCTCCAACCGTTTCTTGAAATCACGTGGAATGAATCGAATTGGCTGGAGACTGGCATCCAAGGTGCTGGGGACCACTGGAGGAGGCGGAGACGGATCATCCACCCAGCACTTCTGGCTGAAGATTGCTGTGAATGCTTCAGCCTTATCTTTTGCACTCATGTGCTGGGCTCCTCCATCATTGAGGATGGGGATATTTGTGGAGTTTCCTCCTCCAGTGAGTTGTTTAATTGCCCACCACCATTCACCACTGGATGTGGAAGGACTGCAGAGCTTAGAACACTCCTGTCTGGTGATTGTCGAGCATATCAGGTAGACAATGTTGGCCACTTCTTGCCTTCAAAGAACCGCACAACCTCAAACAGACCATTGTTCGCAGCAAACTACCCAGCCTTCAGGAGAACAGTGACCATGACACCACACAACCCTGCCACAGCAACCTCTGCAAGACGTGCTGGATCATCGACACGGATGCCATCATCTCACGTGAGAACACCATCCACCAGGTACATACTCTTGCAACTCGACCAACGCTGTCTACCTGATACGCTGCAGGAAAGGATGTCCCGAGGCATGGTACATTGGGGAGACCATGCAGACGCTGCGACAACGGATGAATGAACACCGCTCGACAATCACCAGGCAGGAGTGTTCCTTTCCTGTTGGGGAACACTTCAGCAGTCACAGGCATTCAGCCTCTGATCTTCGGGTAAGCGTTCTCCAAGGCGGCCTTCACGACATGACAGCACAGAATCGCTGAGCAGAAACTGATAGCCAAGTTCCGCACACATGAGGACGGCCTCAACCGGGATCTTGGGTTCATGTCACACTATCTGTAACCTCCGCTACTTGCCTGGGCTTACAAAATCTCACTAGCTGTCCTGTCTGGAGACAATACACATCTCTTTAACCTGTGCTTAACCCTCTCTCCATTCACATTGTCTGTACCTATAAAGACTTGATTACGTGTAAAGACTCGCATTCCAACCATTATCTTGTAAACTGAGTTTGTGTCTGTATTTGCCCTGTTTGTGAACACAGCTCTTCACTTACCTGATGAAGGAGCGAGACTCCGAAAGCTACCAAATAAACCTGTTGGATTTTAACCTGCTGTTGTGAGACTTCTTACTTGGAGAAAGATCACAGTTTTTACTGAACTTGTGAAACTTCCTTCATGAGTTTGGAAATCCATTACACAAGAATTCCAGAGTCACTAACAGCATAGAAGGAGGCCATTCAGCCAATTGAGTCAATGCTGGTTCTCGGTAAAGCAATCCCTCATCCCTTTAAGCCAACAGGTTTATTTTCTACAAGTGCCCGTTCAATTTCCTTCTGAAATCATTCTGTTTCCATTCTGCCACCCTTGTGGGCAGTGCATTCCAGATCATTAGCACTCATCTGTCAAAGCATTCCTCCTCACACCCCGCCTGCATCTCTCGCCCAAGACTTGGCTGTGTCCTTATATCAAGTTGAGGGGGCACAGTTTTCAGTTCCATTGGTGAGTGTTCTCTGTGTAGGATTGGTATCCTCTCCAACTGGGCTTTATGAAACTTCAAAGTCAAAGCCGAGGTTAAGTTGTTTAGGGATCTAAATCGGATGAACTAATTAAGTCCTTAAGACATAGGGGCAGAATTAGGCCACTCGGCCCATCGAGTCTGCTCCGCCATTCAATCATGGCTGATATTTTTCTCATCCCCATTCTCCTGCCTTTTCCCCATAACCTCTGATCCCCTTATTAATCAAGAACCTATCTATCTCTGTCTTAAAGACACTCAATGACCTGGCCTCCACAGCCTTCTGCAGCAAAGAGTTCCACAGATTCATCACTCTCTGGCTGAAGAAATTCCTCCTCATCTCTGTTTTAAAGGATCGTCCCTTTAGCCTGAGGTTGTGCCCTAATTGTCATTTAAACTAGTTTGAGCTCTTTGTATGGGACATTAGGATTCTTTTATAAAGAAGAAGTTTGTGGTTGAGGCAAACCCCAAGTCTGTGTAATTTTGTCCTTTATAAAAACCTAAAGTCAAGAACAGTCCATAAGCATGGACCGCGAACACAGAGTCCTTTGTCAGACAGGGGATGTTCTCAAGCTTGGTTACAGTGCAGGTGACTGCGTAACAAGAAGGATGTGATCACATGAGAATGTGGAAAGAGGATTTGTGAAAATGTTTGCCAGAATGGAGAATTTGAACTCAGATTGGATTGACTGGGGTTGTGTTCCTTGGAACAGCGTAGACTGAGGGGAGATTTCAATTGAGGTGCATGAAGCTATGAGGAACCTGGACAGAGTTTGAATATGGAGCATCCACCACTCAGAACATTAATGTACAAATTGAATAACAGGTTCAAAAAGAATGTCTTGAATTTAATCACCAAGGCACTAAAAGGTTCGAGACCGTCAGCCTTGCTTCCAGAAGGTTCACTGGCCCTTCCTTTCGCTCAGTAGCTCTGCCCCATCAGAAATTTCTGAACTTACTGTATGAAGGGTCCTTCAATATCAGCCTCCAAGTCGATGATGGGTGTATTCAGAGATCTCGGGTACCCTGTATCCACACTGCTCTCCCTGTCCAGCTTTATCCTGGATTGCTGAGACTGCCACTTCCTCTGTGAGTTCTACAAACAAGACACAACAACAATCAAAGCAGTTGCTCAGAATGGGAAAATCATTTGCATTGTGCATTTCTCAACCCCAAGAAGATCTGAAGTGATTTACAGCCAGTGATGTACTCTGAAGTGAAGTCACTGTTGTGGTATAGAATAAAGGACCATAGAATCCCCACAGTGCCGAGAGGCCATCCAACCCATCGAGTCTGTACCGACTCCCTGAAAGGGCATCCCAACCAGGCTCTGCCCTCCACCCTATCCCTGTAACCCCACACATTTAGCATGGCCAATCCACCAAACCCGCACATCTTTACACTGTGGGCAGAAACCGGGCACCCGGAGGAAACCCACGCAGGCACGAGGAGAACGTGCAGACTCCACACAGACAGTGCCCGAGGCTGGAATTGAACCTAGGTCTCTGGCGCTGTGAAGCAGCAATGCTCACCACTGTGCCAGTGTGGGAGAGACAGCAGACAGTTTGTATACATAAGCTGCCATGAACAGTAATGTGGCAATGATCAAACAATCTGTTTTAGTTACGTTAATTAAGTAAACAGTGTCAAGGGCAGTGGGAGGGGGGGGGGAAGGGGTAATGGCAATATGGAGGGAATGGGATTCGGCAAGAAGGGTGAGAGCAATGGGGAGGAGAGGGGTGGGGAGCAGGAGCGGTGAGGAGGAGCGGGGAGCGGGGAGCGGCGGGGAGGGGGGAGGGGCGGGGAGGGGGAGGGGCGGGGAGGGGGAGGGGCGGGGAGGGGTGGGGCGGGGAGGGGTGGAGGGGGGGAGGGGAGGGGTGGAGAGGAGAGGGGGAGGGGAGGAGTGGGGAGGGGGGGGCGGGGAGGGGGAGGGGCGGGGAGGAGGAGGGGCGGGGAGGGGGAGGGGTGGGGAGGAGCAGGGAGGGGTGAGGGGCAGGGCAGGGAGGAGGGGCGGGGTGGGGCGGGGAGGAGGGGCGGGGCGGGGCGGGGAGGAGGGGAGGGGTGGGGCGGGGAGGATGGGCAGGGAGGAGGGGTGGGGAGGAGAGGAGGGGTGGGGAGGAGAGGAGGGGTGGGGAGGAGTGGAGGGGCGGGGAGGAGGGGCGGGGAGGAGGGGAGGGGCGGAGGGGAGGGGCGGAGGGGAGGGGCGGAGGGGAGGGGCGGAGGGGAGGGGCGGAGGGGAGGGGAGCGGCAGGGAGGGGAGGAGGGGGGGCGGGAAGGAGCGACGGGGAGGAGGGGCGGGGCGGACAAGGGGCTTGGCAAATAGCAAGAGGAAGGGGAAAGGGTGAAGGGAAGAGGAAACGGGGGGGGGAAGGGGCGAGAACTTGTGGGAGGGAAAGGGGTGAAGACAAGATACGGGAGGTGAGGGTAAGGGGCTGAGTGGGAGGGAAAGGGGGAAGGAATAGGGGCAAGAGGAACATGAAGCAGAGGGGCAGGAGACAAAGGCAGCAGGTACGGAAGCACCCTGTGTGATTCTGTGCTCTGCAACCTCTGATCACAGGTTGTGAATCAAGTGTCTACAGGTCAAAATAGGTAACCAGTGTTCCTGAACCCGAACAAGTGGTACCATCCCGCCTGGACATTGGGAGAAAGATAATGGTGAACTCTGTGGGCCATTATCCTGCCAAAGCCTAGAGGCCAGGCTCAAAGTCACACACTCGAGTTGTGTGGGTGAGTTACTGACAGCTGCCTGGAAGCTGTCTCTGCAGAGTGGAATTTAACCTTCATTTTACAGGGAAATGCCAGAGGACTGAGAATTGCCAACACGACACGCCTTGGTGAAGATAAGCTCAGCAACTCCAGGCAGTCACTGTCGTGGTGGAGAAGTGTTTAGAAATGATATGTCGGACAAAAATTTATAGTCGCTCGAACAAAAGCAGGTTAATTAAGGAAAGTCAGCAGGCACTTGTTCAGGGGGAATCCTGTTTAACTAACTTGCTGGAGATTTTTGGATGAGGAAACGGAGCAGGTTGACGAGTTTATTGCTGTTCGTCTACCTAAAGCCATTGAACCCGTGGAATAAAGAGACAGCATCAACATAGCTCCGGAATTGGTTGAGTTACAGGACACAGAGAGTGATGGTTAATGATATTTCTTGGACTGGAGGCAGGATTGTAGTGGAGTTCCCCAGGGGTCAGTGTTGGGTTCCTGCCATTCCCTGGTATATCTCAGATGGCTTGGATCTTGGTGTACAGAGCACAATTCCAAAGCATTGTGACCTATGAGGAGAAGAGTGTGGAACGGTGTTTCTGAAAGGGGACAATGTTTGCAGGGGGAACAGGAATAGGCAGGGAAGTGACACTGGGTCAAACATTCCCGTTGTGCAGCTGTTCTATAATTCTGTGAAATCAATGGGGTGAAAGCTGTGCTGTAACATACCCTGTGGTTGCAGTTCTCCAATGTTTCAGCCTTCAGGTCCCCGTCCAGCAGCCACAGTGAGCGGAGGATGGCAGGCATCGATGTTCTGACCCGTATGACAGTCCTGTGGTCCAGTAACTTCTCCACTTTGTGAGGGCCACAGAGCAGCCTCCGTTCAGACCAGCGGATCATCCATTCCAGCAGCTTGGCTGTGCTCTGGAACCGGAGTTCCAACTCAGGGGTGAGGTCCTCCTCCAACAGAGCAAACACTGAGCAGCTGGGAGTTCGCTCAGTCCTTTTGGTGGAGCAGGCAGGGTCAGGAGCAGCTGCCCTGCTCTGGACCACATTTAACTGACTGGGTAAAGAGTGCAACTTTAACCCAAACAAGCCTCTGCCCCTCACCCTGCCTCCAGGGCCAACAGCAGGAAAATAACGGTGGATCTGGTGCTCTTGTGACAATCCTTCAGAGTGGACAGTGGATTGGAGTAGTCCTGGAGTGGGAGAGGAGGCTGGAGGTTTCGATCCTCCCCCACAGCCCAGCTCAGACATGAGGTGGGAAGAGTTCTTTGTTCTGGAGGCCTGCCTGGCAGCTGTGCTCCGGCTCTGTCGCCGCTTTAATGTGGTGTGAACCTGGAATACCAACGAGTTCAGCTCCAGCTCCTTCAGGTGGGCAGAGCAGCTGCCCAGCAGGGGGACAGCTGGCTCCTCATTCACAATCCGGTCTCTCTCCAACAGGTAGCTCAGGAACAACTCCAGGAACTTGACATACTCTTCGTCATCACGTTCAAACTCCCAGGAGCCAACCACAGGCAGAGCCACTGTGTGACCCTGGGACGCTCCGTCCTTTCTCACTCTCCTGCAGTCTGGACCGTTGTCCCTGCTGGCTGAGCTCCTCTCGAGACTGGGCACTGTGTTCCTGCAGTCTGGACCGTTGTCCCTGCTGGCTGAGCTCCTCTCGAGACTGGGCACTGTGTTCCTGCAGTCTGGACCGTTGTCCCTGCTGGCTGAGCTCCTCTCGAGACTGGGCACTGTGTTCCTGCAGTCTGGACCGTTGTCCCTGCTGGCTGAGCTCCTCTCGAGACTGGGCACTGTGTTCCTGCAGATACAGAATAAAGCCCCTGTTTGCACTCGGTTACACAGGTTTATGAGCAGTAATACAGCACAGGAGGCCATTCAGCCCATTGTTCGCATGTTGGCTCTTTGGTATATCTAACCAATGAATTCCACTGAGCGGCTCTTTTTCCAGAGCTCAATAAACAACTCGATCTAATTCTCTATTGAAAGTTATTACTTCAGGCAGAACACATTCCAGATCACAGCAACAGAGACAACATGTTTCCTCACCTCTGCGTCTTTTGCTCTTCACCTTAAATCTGCATAGAAACAGAAGATAGGAGCAGGAGGAGGCCATTCGGCCCTTCGAGTCTGCTCCGCCATTCAATATGATCATGGCTGATCATCCAGCTCAATATCCTGATCCCACCTTCCCCCCATATCCTTTGATCCCCTTGGACCCAAATGCTATCTCCAGCCGCTTCTTGAAAACATTCGGTATTTTGGCCTCAACTATTTCCTGTGGTAGCGAATTCCACAGACTGACCACTCTCTGGATGAGGAAATGTCTCCTCATCTCTGTCCTAAACAGTTGACCTCGTATCCTCACACTGTGACCCCTGGTTCTGGACACCCAACTCGCTGCCGGGGGAGGTAGTGGGAGCAGATACGGTCGTGACTTTAAGGGGCGTCTTGACAAGTACATGAATAGGATGGGAATAGAGGGATATGGTCCCCGGAAGGGTAGGGGGCTTTTGTTAAGTCAGGCAGCATGGTCGGTGCAGGCTTGGAGGGCCGAAGGGCCTGTTCCTGTGCTGTAATTTTCTTTTGTTTTTTATACACCCCATCATCAGAAAATCCTCCCTGCATCTCCCCTGTCCAGTCCTGTCAGAATTTTATAAGTCTCTATGAGATCCCTCCTCATTCTTCTGAACTCCAGTGAATATAATCCTAACTAACTCAATCTGTCCTCATACGTCAGTCCCACTATCCCCTCAATCAGCCTGGTAAACCTTCGCTGCACTCCCTCGAGAGCAAGAACATCCTTCCTCAGGAAAGGAGACCAAAACTGCACACAATACTCTCGGTGTGGCCTCACCAATGCCCTGCTCCTGAATCCCCGCGATGAAGGCCAACATTTCATTTGCCTTCTTTACTGCCTGCTGGACCTGCGCGCTCACCTTCAGCGAGGACCCCCAGGTTAGGATGGGTAATAACTGCTGGCCCAGTCACTGAAGCCCACATTCCACGAGCGAATGAAAACAGTTTCTCTTCTGGCCACAGTATTTATCTGGCAGGAGCAGGTTAATTATTGATGGGGGATTCAGTGATGGTGGTTGTAATTCCACTGAATGTTACAGGGTGATGATTAAATTCTGTCTGCTTGGGTGCAGTCACTGTTGATATTTATATGGTTAGGTTGTCACTTTCAGCCCAAGCTCTCTGTTACAGACTCTGTGATCTCCTCTCGCCACCGACACGTTTCACCCATATCCCCTACCCCGACCTCCCCACCCAGTCCATATTCCTCAATTCCACCCAACTGTATCCCTTCCTTTCCCAGTAATTTGCTCGCTAACTGAGTGTTGGAGTACACAGGTGCCTCTGAGTTTATCACTCTGGAATTGCTATTTGTTAACTGGCTCCCAGACGCTGTCCTGTGCGTTACCTGTGACCAGTGTCCAGCAGCTGCAGGATGTTGTCCTGCCAGTCACTCAGATCCTGGCATTCCTCTGATACGTTGTCTGTCGTGTCTCCATCACCTTGCTGCTGCCCTCTCCTGGTGTCTGTCAAAGAGCTTCTGCTCAAACTTGTCCCCAAGGAAAACCGATCGTACGCCTGATCTTCCTGGTCCCTCAGACTGTCTTCCGCTCGTTCCCATATGTGCTGCTCAGTGGGGCCAATGCTCTGCACTGTCCGCTTCAGCACTCTCCTCTTCTGTCGATGCAGCTCGTGCAGCAAGACTGACATCATCTCCTCTCCATCCGGGCCTGAGAAACAAAAGAGGATTCAGAATTCAGCAACACCACCTCTGTATCATCACCAAACTCCACATCTACCACAGCTTACCTCCTGCTGAAACCCGAACCCCAGCCCTTTGTTAGCTGCAGATTTGACTATTTCTGACACACCCACTCAGCCTTGCAGCTTCCACTGTGCATAAACTGAGGTAAACTAAAAAACTGCTGCCCCAGTCCTAACTCACACCAAGTCCTATTCACCTGTGAGCTGTGCACAGCAGCCTACATTGCTGTACTGAGAGCAAGTGTCTCAATCTAGAATCAGAAAATTGTTGCTGAACATTCAGCCTGTTCATGCTAGCTCAGCTAATGTCACTCCCTGCCATGCCCACATATCCCTGCAAATTCTTTTGCCTCACATAATAACACAATTCTCTTTTGAAAGCCATGTCTCCACCACACTCTCAGACAGTGCATTCCAGATCCTAACCACTCAGGTGCTCCGGTTTCCTCCCACAGTATGAGAGACATGCTGGTTAGATACATTGGCCATGCTAAATTCTCCCGAACAGGTGTCGGAGTGTGACGACTAGGGTATTTTCACAGTAACTTCATTGCACTGTTTGAATCCAGACTCATTTAAATGTTCTTAAATGCTGTCAGGGTTCCTGCCTCTACCACCCTTTCAGTCAATGAGTTCCAGATTTCCACCACCCTCAAATCCCCTCTATTATTGCCCACTATCTTAAATCTATGTCCCCTGGTTCTTGATCCCTCCATTAAGGGGAAAAGTTTCTTCCAATCTATCCCACTAATGTCCCTCAGTACTCCAACTGTGGCCAAACCAGCATTTTATACAACTCCATCATAACCTCCCTGCTCTTATATTCACAGCCTCGGCTAATAAAGGCAAGTGTCCCATATTGCATTCTCCACCACCTTATCCCCCTGTCCTGCTGCCTTCAGGGATCTTTAGAAATGTACCCCAAGGTCCCTCTGGTCCTCTGTACTGAGAGTCATAGAGGTTTACAGCATGGAAATAGGCCCTACAGCCCAACTTGTCCATGCCTCCCTTTTTTTTTAAACCCCTAAGTTAATCCCAATTGCCCGCATTTGGCCCATATCCCTCTGTACCCATCTTACCCATGTAACTCTCTAAATGCTTTTTAAAAGACAACATTGTACCCACCTCTACTACTACCTCTGGCAGCTTGTTCCAGACACTCACCACCCTCTGTGTGAAAAAATTGCCCCTCTGGACACTTTTGTATCTCTCCCCTCTCACCTTAAACTCCCCTACTTTTGGGAAAAGATATTGACTGTCTAGCTGATCTGTGCCCCTCATTATTTTATAGACCTCTATAAGTTCACCCCTCAGCCTCTTACACTCCAGAGAAAAAAGTCCCAGTCTATCCCACCTCTCCTTATAACTCAAACCATCAAGTCCCGGTAGCATCGTAGTAAATCTTTTCTGCACTATTTCTCGTTTAATAATATCCTTTCTATAATAGGGTGACCAAAACTGTACACAGTATTCCAAGTGTGGCCTTACCAAGGTCTTGTACAACTTCAACAAGACGTCCCAATTCCTGTATTCAATGTTCTAACCAATGAAACCAAGCATGCCGAATGCCTTCTTCATCACTCTGTCCACCTGTGACTCCACTTTCAGGAGCTATGAACATGTACCCCGAGATCTCTTTGTTCTGTAACTCTCCCCGATGCCCTACCATGAACTGAGTAAGTCCTGCCCTGGTTCAATCTACCAAAATGCATCACCTCGCATTTATCTAAATTAAACTCCATCTGTCATTCGTCAGCCCACTGGCCCAATTGATCAAGATCCCATTGCAATTGGAGATAACTTTCTTCACTGTCCACTATGCCACCAATCTTGGTGTCATCTGCAAACTTACTAACCATGCCTCCTATATTCACATCCAAATCAGAAATATAATATATATACTTCCCAGCATCCTGCCATTCATTGTGTATTCCTTTGCCTGGTTAGTCCTCCCAAAATGCATCAGCTCACACTCTGTAGGGTTAAATTCCATTGGCCGCTGTTCTGTCCATCTGACCAGCCCGTCTATATCGCCCTGTAATCTAAGGCTTTCCTCCTCGCTATTTACCAACAATATTTGTAGCTTCTGCGAACTTAGTGATCACAGCCCCATATTCACACCGGGATCATTAATGTACACACGAACAGCAGGGGAGCCAGCACCGATCCCTGTGGAACACCAAAGAACAAAGAAAATTACAGCACAGGAACAGGCCCTTCGGCCCTCCAAGCCTGCACCGACCATGCTGCCCAACTTAACTAAAACCCCCTACCCTTCCGGGGACCATATCCCTCTAATCCCATCTGATTAATGTACTTGTCAAGACATAAGAACATAAGAAATAGGAGCAGGAGTAGGCCATCTAGCCCCTCGAGCCTGCCCCGCCATTCAATAAGATCATGGCTGATCTGACGTGGATCAGTACCACTTACCCGCCTGATCCCCATAACCCTTAATTCCCTTACCGATCAGGAATCCATCCATCCGCGCTTTAAACATATTCAGCGAGGTAGCCTCCACCACCTCAGTGGGCAGAGAATTCCAGAGATTCACCACCCTCTGGGAGAAGAAGTTCCTCCTCAACTCTGTCTTAAACCGACCCCCCTTTATTTTGAGGCTGTGTCCTCTAGTTTTAACTTCCTTGACACCCCTTAAAAGTTACTACCGTACAACTGCCAGCGGGAGATAGAGGAACAGATATGTAGGCAGATTTTGGCAAGGTGTAAAAGTAACAGGGTTGTTGTGGTGGGAGATTTTAACTTCCCCTATATTGACTGGGACTCACTTAGTGCTAGGGGCGTGGATGGGGCAGAGTTCGTAAGAAGCATCCAGGAGGGCTTCGTGAAACAGTATGTAGATAGTCCAACTAGGGAAGGGGCCGTACTGGACCTGGTATTGGGGAATGAGCCCGGCCAGGTGGTCGATGATTCAGTAGGGGAGCAGTTCGGGAACAGTGACCACAATTCAGTAAGCTTTAAGGTACTGATGGATAAAGATAAGTGTAGTCCTCAAGTGAAGGTGCTAAATTGGGGGAAGGCTAATTACAACAATATTAGGCAGGAACTGAAGAATGTAGATTGGGGGCAGATGTTTGAGGGCAAATCAACATCGGGCATGTGGGAGGCTTTCAAGTGTAAGTTGATAGAGATTCAGGACCGGCACATTCCTGTAAGGATGAAGGATAAGTATGGCAAGTTTTGGGAACCTAGGATAACGAGAGATATTCTGAGCCGAGTCAAAGAGAAAAAGGAAGCATTTGTCAAAGCTAGGAGGCTGGGAACACACGAAGCAAGTGTGGAATACAAGGAAAGTAGAAAGAAACTTAAGCAAGAAGTAAGAAGGGCTAAAAGGGGTCATGAAAAAGCATTGGCCAGTAGGAGATGTACGAGGCAGATTTATAACACAGAGAGTGGTCGGTGCCTGGAACTCGTTGCCGGGGGAGATAGTGGAAGAGGATTCGGTAGTAACTTTTAAGCGGCGTCTTGACAAGTTCATGAATCAGATGGGAATAGAGGGATATGGTCCCCGGAAGGGTAGGGGGTTTTAGTTCAGTCGGACAGCATGGTCGGTGCAGGCTTGGAGGGCTGAAGGGCCTGTTCCTGTGCTGTAACTTTCTTTGTTCTTTTTCTTTGTATCCGCTTCCACTACCTCCCCCGGCAACGAGTTCCAGGCACCCACTACTCTCTGTGTAAGAAATCTCTCGTACATCTCCTTTAAACCTTGCCCCTCGCACCTTAAACCTGTGCCCCCTAGTAATTGACTCTGTCACCCTGGGAAAAAGCTTCTGACTATCCACTCTGTCCATGCCTCTCATAATCTTGTAGACTTCTATCAGGTCGCGCCTCAACCTCCATCGCTCTAGTGAGAACAAACCAAGTTTCTCCAACCTCTCCTCATAGCTAATGCCCTCCATACCAGGCAACATCCTGGTAAATCTTTTCTGTACCCTCTCCAAAGCCTCCACATCCTTCTGGTAGTGTGGTGACTAGAATTGAACACTATATTCCAAGTGTGAGCTAACTAAGGTTCTATAAAGCTGCAACATGACTTGCCAATTTTTAAACTCAATGCCCCGGCCAATGAAGGCAAGCATGCCGTATGCCTTCTTGACTACCTTCTCCACCTGCATTGCCACTTTCAGTGACCTGTGTACCTGTACACCCAAATCCCTCTGCCTATCAATACTCCTAAGGGTTCTGCCATTTACTGTATATTTCCTATCTGTATTAGACCTTCCAAAATGCATTCCCTCACATTTGTCCAGATTAAACTCCATCTGCCATCTCTCTGCCCAAGTCTCCAACTGGTCTATATCCTGCTGTATCCTCTGATGGTCCTCATCGCTATCCGTGAATCCACCAACCTTTGTGTCATCCGCAAACTTACTAATCAATTTTCCTCGAAATCATTTATATACATTACAAACAGCAAAGGTCCCAGCACTGATCCCTGAGGAACACCACTTGTCACAGCCCTCCATTCAGAAACGCACCCTTCCATTGCTACCCTGTCTTCTTTGACCGAGTAAGAGTTTTAACAACACCCGGTTAAAGTCCAACAGGTTTATTTGGTAGCAAATACCATTAGCTTTCGGAGCGCTGCTCCTTCGTCAGATGGAGTGGAAATGTGCTCTCAAACAGGTGCTTTCAAACTCTCATCCCTGTTTGAGAGCACATTTCCACTCCAATTGACGAAGGAGCAGCACTCCGAAAGCTAATGGTATTTGCTACCAAATAAACCTGTTGGACTTTAACCTGGTGTTAAAACTCTTACTGTGTTCACCCCAGTCCAACGCCGGCATCTCCATATCATGACTTCTTTGACCGAGCCAGTTCTGTATCCACCTTGCCAGCTCACCTCTGATCCCATGCAACTTCACCTTCTGCACCAGTCTGCCATGAGGGACCTTGTCAAAGGCCTTACTGAAGTCCATGTAGACAACATCCACTGCCCGACCCTCATCAATCATCTTCGTCACTTCCTCGAAAAACTCGATCAAGTTCGTGAGACACGACCTCCCCTTCACAAAACCATGTTGCCTCTCACTAATACGTCCACTTATTTCCAAGTGGGAATAAATCCTGTCTCGAAGAATCCTCTCCAATAATTTCCCTACCACTGATGTAAGGCTCACCGGCCTGTAATTACTTGGATTATTCTTGCTACCCTTCTTAAACAAAGTAACAACGTTGGCTATTCTCCAATCCTCTGGGGCCTCCCCTGTAGCCAGTGAGGATACAAAGATTTCTCTCAAGGCCCCAGCAATTTCCTCCCTTGCCTCTCTCAGTATTCTGGGGTATATCCCATCAGGCCCTGGGGACTTGTCTACCTTAATGTTTCTCAAGAACCCCAATACCTCCTCCTTTTTGATCTCAACATGACTCAAACTATCTACACATCCTTTCCCAGACTCATTATCCACCAAGTCCTTCTCTTCAGTGAATACTGAGACAAAGTACTCATTTAATACCTCACCCATTTCCTCTGGCTCCACACATAGATTCCACACTCTTAACCAGTAGACGTTTTAAGAGTGTGGCACAGATAGAGTGGAGTAGAAAGCCAGAACTAGTTGGGAACCAGGAGAGATTTGAGAAAGATGTTGTGGGCACAAAACAAAGGGAGTATTAATAAAAATGAAAGACTGAAGAAGATAATAAATATTAAAGAAGTGCTGAGTTTTGTTCTGCTATTAGCACCTCCTGCTATAGCGCCACAATCAGCACCTTCTTTAGTCTTTAACAATATCATTAGCATGGGCGGCACAGTGGTTAGCACTGCTGCCTCACAGCGCCAGGGACCCGGGTTCGATTCCCGGCTTGGGGGTCACTGTCTGTGTGGAGTTTGCACGTTCCCCCCGTGTCTGCGTGGGTTTCCTCCGGGTGCTCCGGTTTTCTCCCACATTCTGAAAGACATGCTGGTTAGGGTGCATTGACCCGAACAGGCGCCTGAGTGTGGCGACTAGGGGAATTTTACAGTAACTTCATTGCAGTGTTAATGTGAGCCTTATTGCGACACTAATAAATAAACTTTAAACCATGGCTGTTAATTCTGTCCTGAACTATCGTTTCCAAAATCATCCTCATGATCGTGGTTAAACTGACTGTCCTGTAGTTGCTGGGCTTGTCATTACACACTTTTCAGTCAGGGTGTCACATTTGCATTTTTAAATTCTCATCCTTGTCTTCAAATCCTTGCAGATTCCTCCAGTGCTGCAACGCTGGGAGGTATCCTCACCGTGCACTGTGCTGTGGCGCAGTCGCTGCTGCAGTGAGTGATATTTGTCCCTGAGAGGCACCCGAACATCCTCCACATCAGGAAACGCTCTCACCAGGATTTCAGCGACCTACAGCAAATAGGGCAAAGCAGGTCAGGCAGAAAGAAATCGGCTGCAGTATGTCCCATCATAACAGATCACAATGATCCCCCCGCTGTCCTCCTCCACTCGCTTTTTCATTCTTTCATGGAACGTGGGCATTGCTGGCTAGCCCAGCATTTACTCTCCATTTCTAATTGCCCTCGAGAAGATGGTGGTGAGCTGCCTTCTCGAACCACTTTGGTCCATATGGTGTAGGTACACCCACAATGTTGTTAGGGAGGCAGTTCCAGGATTTTGACCCAGCGACAGTGAAGGATTGAATTTAGGAGTCGTAGCGTTATGTTGCAACTGTACACAACTCTGGTGCGGCCGCACTTGGAGTACTGTGTGCAGTTCTGGTCCCCACATTACAGGAAGGATGTGGAGGCTTTGGAGAGGGTGCAGAGGAGGTTTACCAGGATGTTGCCTGGTATGGAGGGGAGATCCTATGAGGAGAGGCTGAGGGATTTGGGATTGTTTTCGCTGGAAAGGCGGCGGCTAAGAGGGGATCTTATTGAAACATATAAGATGATTAGAGGTTTAGATAGGGTGGATAGTGATAGCCTTTTTCCTCTGATGGAGAAATCCAGCACGAGGGGGCATGGCTTTAAATTGAGGGGGGGTAGTTATAGAACCGATGTCAGGGGTAGGTTCTTTACCCAGAGGGTGGTGAGGGATTGGAATGCCCTGCCAGCATCAGTAGTAAATGCGCCTAGTTTGGGGGCGTTTAAGAGATCCGTAGATAGGTTCATGGACGAAAAGAAATTGGTTTAGGTTGGAGGGTCACAGTTTTTTTTTTAACTGGTCGGTGCAACATCGTGGGCCGAAGGGCCTGTTCTGCGCTGTAATGTTCTATGTTCTATGAATGGCCAAGTCAGGCTGGTGAGAGGCCTGGAGGGGAACTTGCAGGTTTTGGTGTTCCCATGTATCTGCTGCCCCTTGTCCTTCTCAAGGTGTAATTTGCAGGTTTGGAAGGTGAAGTCGAAGGAGCTTTGGAAAGTTGCAGCAGTGCACATTATATACAGTACACATGACCATCACTGTGTGTTGGTGGTAGATGGGCCTGATTGTTTTTGGAACTGCATTCACCCAGGCAAATGGGAAATATTCCATCACACTTGTGCCTTGTAGATGGTGGAGAGCCTTTGTGGAGTCAGGAGGTGAGTTACTCACTGCAGGATTCCCAGCCTCTGACCTGCTCTGGTAGCCACAGTATTTATTTGGCTCACTCAGTTTCTGGTCAATGGTAACCCTCAGGATGTTGACAATGGGGGATTCAGTGATGCTAATGCCATTGAATGTCAAGGGACAATGGTTAGATCCTCTTCTGTTGAAGTTGGTCATTGCCTGGCACTTGTGTGGCGTGAATGTTACTTGCCACTTGTCAGCCCAAGCCTGGATATCATCCAGTTTTCGCTGCATTTGAGCCTGGACTGCTTCAGTATCTGAGGAGTTGCGGGGCGGCACGGTAGCACAGTGGTTAGCACTGCTGCTTCACAGCTCCAGGGTCCCGGGTTCGATTCCCGGCTCGGGTCACTGTCTGTGTGGAGTTTGCACATTCTCCTCGTGTCTGCGTGGGTTTCCTCCGGGTTCTCCGGTTTCCTCCCACAGTCCAAAGATGTGCGGGTTAGGTTGATTGGCCAGGTTAAAAAAAAAATTGCCCCTTAGAGTCCTGGGATGCATAGGTTAGAGGGATTAGTGGGTAAAATATGTGGGGGTAGGGCCTGGGTGGGATTGTGGTCGGTGCAGACTCGATGGGCCGAATGGCCTCCTTCTGCACTGTAGGGTTTCTATTTTAAAAAAATTCTATAGAATGATGCTGAACATTGTGCAAACATCGGTGAACATCCCCACTTCTGACCTTATGACGGAGGGAAGGTCATTGATGAAGCAGCCGAAAGTGGTTGGGTCTAGGACTCTACCCTGAGCGACTCCTGGCCTTTCTGCCTTCCCCTGAGGGTCTTCCAGACTCTACCCTTCCCAATGACCCACAGTACATTAATCACATGTTGCCCTCTTTTTAGGTCAAACCAAATAAACAAACTCAGATTAAGTCAGGACAGAGATGTGTGCTCCTACCTTCCTGATTGGAGGCAGCTCGCTAACCAAGCTGAGGATGATGTCCTGTAAGAGCTCCTCTGCATTCATGAATCGAGCAAAGGGCAGCATTCGACAGGCCCAACACAGGGAATTCAGGCAATGGTCAACCACAGCAGCATCACACTCAGCTGTCACCTCGCAGTCCTGTAAACACATCAAACTCAGCAGCGTGACTAACCAGCCCAGACAGTAACATTTCACTCATTATATGGCATCTTCTGTCAAGGGAACTTTGTCACGTGTCCCTCATCTTTCACAATATATTAGAATCCCTTGTTTATTTCTTCATGGCTCTGTGTTTGCTGGCAAGGACAGCATTTATTATCCATTCCTAATGAACAAGGTGATCAATGAGCCACTAATGTAGCAGTGGGAATTTAGTGTCTATACTCAGAATGAAGTTATTCAGCAAGCTGTGAGGATACAGCTGTATTTCTCTCTACTCAGACAGCGCTTATCGGATGGTGAGAGATTTGGAGGGGAACCCCCGGATGTTGGTGTTCCCATGTGCCTGCTATCTTTGTCCTTCTGCGTGGTGGTGTGTGTGCGTTTGGAAGGTGCTGCCTAAAGAACCTTGTTGAGTTCCTGCAGCGCATCTTGTAGATGGTACACATGAATATCACTGCCTCAGAGGGGGTGGTGATCCACTGGGGGCAAAGTAGGTGGTGATCCAGTGGAACAAAGTAGGTGGTGATCCAGTGGAACAGAGTAGGTGGTGATCCAGTGGGGATGGAGAGTGGAGATCCAGTAGGGATGGAGAGAGTGGAGATCCAGTGGGGATGGAGAGAGTGGAGATCCAGTGGGGATGGAGAGAGAGTGGAGATCCAGTGGGGATGGAGAGAGTGGAGATCCAGTGGGGATGGAGAGAGTGGAGATCCAGTAGGGATGGAGAGAGTGGAGATCCAGTGGGGATGGAGAGAGTGGAGATCCAGTAGGGATGGAGAGAGTGGAGATCCAGTGGGGATGGAGAGAGTGGAGATCCAGTGGGGATGGAGAGAGTGGAGATCCAGTGTGGGTTAGAGCAGGTTAGGGTGAGTACCTGGGTGGATCTGGTATTGTCTCTGGCTGCTTGGTACTTGCGGCAGTTCTCACTCAGCTGTTCACGGATATGGAACATCCAGCACAATCCACAGAGGTCGCGAAAGGAGCCTGTCAGGAAACGAGATGATGGATTTTACACCGTCAGCTTCTAGTCAGCACCGTGACAGCTCACTCCAGCCCCAACACACATCAAATACTCCTGTTAATATTGCCAGCTGTTACAGACTGGGCTGTCAGGGTGGGGGAGGCTGTCTGTTCAGCATCTCATACCTTCCTTACCAGCCTGCCCTCCCTTTCCACACAGCCTCCTCACTGTCCTGCACTTCAGTCTCATCCTACTCCGCTCCCAATTCACTCCCTCATCTCCTCTCCCCCACTCTCTCACTCTGCCTGGGTTTTCCTTGATCACTTCCTATACAACTGCTCTTCACATCAACGTTTTTCTCGCGTTCCCCGAACTTGTCCGTCATTCGACTGTCTGTAAATGGGAGGCTGCACAACAGGAACACTGTCGCTGTGGACTCAGGACAAGTTCACTGGTTGCAGGATGGATGCACTGGGCTAACTGCACCCTGTCACAATTCTATAATTCTCTTTATTCCTCTTCTCATCCAGTCATAACGGTTCAGAAGGAGGCCTTGCAGCCCATCAAGTCCATACTGACTCTCTCTAGAGTAATCCAATCAACTCTATTCCCTCCACAGTATAAACAGAAAATGCTGGAAAGACCCAGCAGCTCAGGCAGCCTCTGTAGAGGGAAACAAAGTTAACATTTTGAGTCTGGATGACTCTTTTTCAGAGCAGATCGACCGAAGAGTCTTCTCTCTCTCCGCAGATGCTGCCAGACCTGCTGAGTTTTTCCAGCACTTTCTGTTTTTATTGCAGATTTCCAACATCTGCAGTATTTCACTCTGAAGGGGAAACCTGGGTTTGGTTTCCATTTGGAGTTTTTTTATTTAGCTGGAGCCAGGAAGCCTCCAGGCCCTGAATTGTGTTGAGCTTTTTGAGTGTTGTTGGAGTTGCAATCATCCAGGCAAGTAGAGAGTTCATAAGTTCATAAGATATAGGAGCAAAATTAGGCCATTCAACCCATCGAGTCTGCCCCGCCATTCGGTCATGGCTGATAGGTTTGTTAGAGAATATAAAGACTGACAAATCCCCAGGGCCTGATGGAATCTATCCAAGGCTGCTCAGGGAGACGAGAGGTGAAATCGTTGGGCCTCTGACGCAAATCTTTGTCTCGTCACTGGACACAGGTGAGGTCCCAGAGGATTGGAGGATAGCCAATGTGGTCCCGTTATTTAAGAAGGGTAGGAAGGATAACCCGGGTAATTATAGGCCGGTGAGCTTGACGTCTGTGGTGGGGAAGTTGTTGGAGAAGATTCTTAAAGATAGGATGTATGCGCATTTAGAAAGGAATAAACTCATGAACGATAGTCAACATGGTTTTGTGAGAGGGAGGTCATGCCTCACTAACCTGGTGGTGTTTTTTGAAGAAGTGACCAAAATGGTTGACGAAGGAAGGGCCGTGGATGTTGTCTATATGGACTTTAGTAAAGCGTTTGACAAAGTCCCTCATGGTAGGCTAGTGAAAAAGGTTGGATCCCATGGGATAAAGGGGGAGGTGGCTAGATGGGTGGAGAACTGGCTTGGTCATAGAAGACAGAGGGTGGTAGTGGAAGGGTCTTTTTCCGGCTGGAGGCCTGTGACTAGTGGTGTACCGCAGGGCTCTGTATTGGGACCTCTGCTGTTTGTGATTTATATAAATGATCTGGAAGAAGGAGTAACTGGGGTGATCAGTAAGTTTGCGGACGACACAAAACTGGCAGGACTTGCAGATAGTGAAGAACATAGTCAGAGGCTACAGAAGGATATAGATAGGCTGGAAATTTGGGCAAGGAAATGGCAGATGGAGTTCAATCCTGATAAATGCGAAGTGATGCATTTTGGTGGGAATAATGTAGGGAGGAGCTACACGATAAATGGAAGAACCATAAAGGGTGTAGAGACGCAGAGGGACCTGGGTGTGCAAGTCCACAGATCTTTGAAGGTGACGTCACAGGTGGAGAAGGTGGTGAAGAAGGCATATGGCATGCTTGCCTTTATAGGACGGGGCATAGAGTATAAAAGTTGGGGTCTGATGTTGCAGATGTATAGAACGTTGGTTCGGCCGCATTTGGAATACTGCGTCCAGTTCTGGTCGCCACACTACCAGAAGGATGTGGAGGCTTTGGAGAGAGTACAGAGGAGGTTTACCAGGATGTTGCCTGGTATGGAGGGGCTTGGTTATGAGGAGAGATTGGGGAAACTGGGGTTGTTCTCCTTGGAAAGACGGAGGATGAGGGGAGACTTAATAGAGGTGTATAAAATTATGAAAGGCATGGATAGGGTGAACGGTGGGAAGCTTTTCCCCGGGTCGGTGGTGACGTTCACGAGGGGTCATAGGTTCAAGGTGAAGGGGGGGAAGGTTTAACACAGATATCAGAAGGACATATTTCACACAGAGGGTCGTGGGGGCCTGGAATGTGTTGCCGGGCAAGGTGGTGGAGGCGGACACACTGGGAACGTTTAAGACTTATCTAGACAGCTATATGAACGGAGTGGGAATGGAGGGATACAAAAGAGTGGTCTAGTTTGGACCAGGGAGCGGCGCGGGCTAATTGTTCCTTGTTTCTCATTTCAAGGCTTCATTCTATGATCATCTTGCTGGTGCCAGTACAGAGCGAGACTGCGGATAGTTGGGAACCTGTCTCGGGGGCAGGGAATTCATATGGTGTTCGTGGAAGTGGAAATGACTAGGGTTGGGGAGCATTTTCCGATCAGGGCCATTGTGATCTCCTGGACTCGTTTCGATCGCCTCAGGGGGTCGGAGAGGAATTTCCCAGATTTTTTTTTCCCCATATTGGCCCTGGGGTTTTTCACTCTGGGTTTTCGCCTCTCCCTGGAGATCACATGGTCTGGAATGGGGGAGTGGGGGTGAGTTAATAGGTTGTAATGAACAAAGCATCGTAGCTGTGAGGGACAGCTCGGTGGATAGGATATTGGTATGTAGATAGGCTGGAAAATTGGGCGGGGATCCTGGATTCAGGATTCAATCCTGGACCGGGGAGCGGCGCGGGCTTGGAGGGCCGAAGGGCCTGTTCCTGTGCTGTATTGTTCTTTGTTCTTTGATATGCTCCTCATCCCCATTTTTCAGTCATCTCCCCATAACCCTTCAACCCGTTACCAATTAAAAATCTGTCTAACTCCTCCTTAAATTTACTCACTGTCCCAGCATCCACCGCACTTTGGGGTAGCGAATTCCACAGATTCACAACCCTTTGGGAGAAGTAGTTTCTCCTCAACTCTGTTTTAAATTTGTTACCCCTTATCCTAAGATCCTCTTGTCCTAGAATGCCCCACAAGAGGAAGCATCCGCTCCACGTCTACTTTATCCATTCCTTTTATCATCTTGTATGCCTCAATTTGATCTCCCCACATTCATAGAATCATAGAAACCCTACAGTGCAGAAAGAGGCCATTGGGCCCATCGAGTCTGCACCGACCACAATCCCACCCAGGCCCCAGCCCCACATATTTACCCGCTAATCCCTCTAACCTACGCATCTCAGGACATTAAGGGGCAATTTTAGCATGGCCAATCTTTGGACTGTGGGAGGAAACCGGAGCACCCGGAGGAAACCCACGCAGACACGAGGAGAATGTGCAAACTCCACACAGACAGTGACCCAAGCTGGCCCATTCTTCTAAATTCCAGAGAATATAGGCCCAAACTGTTCAATCTCCCTTTTCATCACTCGCTTCTGTAACACTTGCCTTGTGTTAGGGTCCCAGCTGATGTTACTACTGGCCAAATGGCTTCCTTCCGCACCGTAACAATTCTGTGATTCCAGGAAGTCAGATCCCAAAATGGAACCTGGTTTGATGGATCATTACTTTTGTTTTAATTCATGGAGGGAATTTGCTGAACAGTTTCACAGGAGACTGCTGTTGGCTTTTTAAAGTTTAAAAGTTTGTTTATTGTCAGAAGTAGGCTTACATTAACACTGCAATGAAGTTAGTGTGAAATTCCCCTAGTCGCCGCACTCCGGCGCCTGTTCGGTCAATGCACCTAACCAGCACGTCTTTCAGACTGTGGGAGGAAACCGGAGCACCCGGAGGAAACCCACACAGACATGGGGAGAATGTGCAGACTCCACACAGACAGTGACTCAAGCCAGGAATCGAACCCGGGTCCCTGGCGCTGTGAGGCAGCAGCATTAACCATTGTGTCACCCAGAAATTTAATATTTTATCTTTTTTAACAACAAGATAAAATATTGAAGTATAAACATTAACTATATAACACTAGACAACAAAAAGGTTGGAAAGATTTCAACACAGAAACCAAGAAAAACTGGTTTGAACTCACAATATTCCTTTTATTCCAGCAAAATCTGTACAGACCCAACACTCCAGTTAAGAGGTACCACTGTTTCCCCACCAAGAGTACAGCTACTTCAGCTGCAAAGAGATTTATTTTCCAGTAAACTTCTGAACATCTACCACAAGTTCTTCCACAGTTGGTAAAGTCTTTCAGGTATTTTTGCTGCAATTGTAAAGGGCTTTGGTGAGGCCACACCTGGAGTATTGTGTGCAGTTTTGGTGTCCTTATCAGGGGAGGGATGTCCTTGCTAGAGAGAGAGTGCATCAAGGGTTTACCAGGCAGATTCCTGGGATGGCAGGTCTGTCATATGAGGAGGATGTTGATTGGTGGTAGTGTTGCCATGGAGAATTCACTAGGGAACAGTTAACTGCCAACCTTTTTTTAAAAATGCAAACCAGGCAGGGTGACTCTGGTCAAGGCATTGCAATAGGGGATGAACCAGAGAATGGCTGCCCCCCAACCTTTTGTTTAGCAGAAAAAAAGGATATGTCTGTGCATTGCGCCTTAAGGGTTCCTGTGTGGATATATGTGGCTTCCAGATTGCATAAGAACATAAGAACTAGGGGAGCAGGAGTAGGCCATCTGGCCCCTCGAGCCTGCTCCACCATTCAATAAGATCACGGCTGATCTTTTCGTGGACTCAGCTCCACTTACCCGCCCGCTCCCCATCACCCTTAATTCCTTTACTGTTCAAAAATTTATCTATCCTTGCCATAAAAACATTCAATGAGGTAGCCTCAACTGCTTCACTGGGCAGGGAATTCCACAGATTTACAACCCTTTGTGTGAAGAAGTTCCTCCTCAACTCAGTCCTAAATCTGCTCCCCCTTATTTTGAGGCTATGCCCCCTAGTTCTAGTTTCACCCGCCAGTGGAAATAACTTCCCTGCTTTTATCTTATCTATTCCCTTCATAATCTTATATGTTTCTATAAGATCTCCCCTCATTCTTCTGAATTCCAATGAGTATAGCCCCAGTCTACTCAGTCTCTCCTCATAAGCCAACCCTCTCAACTCCGGAATCAACCTAGTGAATCTCCTCTGCACCCTCTCCAGTGCCAGTATATCCTTTCTCAAGTAAGGAAACCAAAACTGTACACAGTACTCCAGGTGTGGCCTCACCAGCACCTTATACAGCTGCAACATAATCTCGCTGTTTTTAAACTCCATCCCTCTAGCAATAAAGGCCAAAATTCCATTTGCCTTCTTAATTACCTGCTGCACCTGCAAACCAACTCCTTGAGATTCTTGCACAAGGACACCCAGGTCCCTCTGCACAGCAGCATGCTGCAATTCTTTACCATTTAAAGTGTGATGATACGATGCTATTGATATATTTTAAAGGAGGCTGTTTTAAAATTCAGTTTTTTTCTACAGGAAGTCAGTATGTCTGGTGGGAATGCAGCTCAGATGTTGGGAAAGCAGGATAATTACTCATTTTAGCCTTTTAGTGTTTACTTAGGAGAGAGCTAATGGAGAGTTAATGGACTTTGTTTCTCAATGAAAAGGTCTCCTGGGGGTTTTTTATTAAAAGAATGGAAGGTGGGTTTAGGTCTGCAGGATCATGTGATAATGTGTTCAATTGGAGGAGTTAGGTTTGTAGTAAGGATTTTTGTGCTGATATAGCTTCAGTTTAGAGTTTAGTTTCTGGCTGGGGACATTTCAAGACAGAAGACGGCAAGCTTCTCTGAAAATCAAAACCTCTCAGTAAGCTTGAAGGCTGTTAACCCAATTTATAGCAAGTATGCCTGGGTTTGCTAACTGTATTTAAAGTGGCAATGAAGTCTAAGACGAATGTTGCTTATTTGGAACTGAAATAGTGATAAGTTAGAAATTAGCATTGTTGGCTTTCATTTTTTTAAACTATTGTTCACCTGGTAAAAGTTAAGCTGCTTCATTTGTTCGAGTTATATTTAAACTGTGTTATGAATGAAGCTTGTTTTGATTAACTATCTCTGATTTATCAGTGGAATTACCCCTACAACAAAGCATCCAATCCTCACATCGATGCCAAAATAGAAAAATTGTTGGGCTCTATCGTATACCTTGGGGTTAGGGTCCAGGATCCTAACATAAGGGAGCCATTCAGTGACCGCAACTGATAATCTTACATTGGTTATAAATGTAATTGTTTGCGCAATCAGAATTGTTTCGCAAATGCTGTCTAATCACAGATTCACAGCTAATGATGGACAGTATGTTTCGGGTTTTGCAAGCACAGGTTAGTTGGGTAGGGTCATCTATTTGGAACAAGTTTGAAGGGGCGTGCTATTAGATGTGATCCACTAATCTTTGGGACGTACGGCCTACACATTCGCACTGAAACCCATGTACCATGTTACACTCCCAACAAAAACAGAAAACACTGGAAAATCTCATCAGATCTGACAGCGTCTGTGGAGAGAATAGGGCCAACGTTTCGAGTCTGGATGACCCTTAGTCAGAGCTGAAAACAAGGAAAGTAGGATGAGATTTATAATGCAACCTTCCAATTGGGCACTTTATAGCCTTCCGGACTAAACATTGAGCTCAACTTCAGACTCCACCTTCACCCCATTTCCATTCGTTTTATTTTCTTTCTTCTTTTCATCCTTTAATCCATTTTTATTACTCTATATCCTTATTTTTATTTTTCCACTTCTATAGTCTCACTCTCCAACTTGTTTCTCTCCCTCCCCCTCCTCCCCCACTTGGGCCATCCGCCACGTTCCTACTCTCTGCACCTGTCTTCTGCCATTTACACATTCCAATCTCTGATTGGACACTATTAGCACCATTCCTCGCCTTTATCATCATCATTTACACTCCCTTTGTCTTTTTATCTATGCCAGTCCTATCAATTACAACCTCCCCCCTCACCCTCACAGTATAAATCCTGTCCTATTTTCTTTGTCTTCAGCTCTGACAAAGGGTCTTCCTGACTCGGAACATTAGCTCTATTCTCTCTCCACAGATGCTGTCAGATCTGCTGAGATTTTCCAGCATTCTGTTTCAGATTGCAGCATCTGCAGTATTTTGCCTTTACCGTATTACTCATGTGTGTGATTGGCAGAATGTCTTTTTGGTTTGACGGCAGAATCCTGTTTGTGGTGAATACCACTTGTGTTGCTATGAAGCATTACTGTTGCTCAGAGTTTGGAAACACCTTTTACCCTTCCACAGTAATCTGAGATAGAAACATAGAAAAACTACAGCACAAAACAGGCCCTTCGGCCCCACAAGTTGTGCCGAACATATCCCTACCTTTTAGGCCTACCTATAACCCTCCATCCTATTAAGTCCCATGTACTCATCCAGGAGTCTCTTAAAAGACCCTATTGAGTTCGCCTCCACCACCACTGACGGCAGCCGATTCCACTCGCCCACCACCCTCTGTGTGAAAAACTTACCCCTAACATCTCCCCTGTACCTACCCCCCAGTACCTTAAACCGGTGTCCTCTCGTAGCAGCCATTTCCACCCTGGGAAAAAGCCTCTGAGAGTCCACCCGATCTATGCCTCTCAACATCTTATATACCTCTATTAGGTCTCCTCTCATCCTACGTCTCTCCAAGGAGAAAAGACCGAGCTCCCTCAGCCTATCCTCATAAGGCATGCCACTCAATCCAGGCAACATCCTTGTAAATCTCCTCTGCACCCTTTCAATCTTTTCCACATCCTTCCTGTAATGAGGCGACCAGAACTGAGCACAGTACTCCAAGTGGGGTCTGACGAGGGTCTTATATAGGTGCATCATTATCCCCGGACTCCTAAACTCAATCCCTCGATTGATAAAGGCCAGCACACCATACGCCTTCTTAACCACCTCCTCCACCTGCGGGGCCGATCTTAGAGTCCAATGGACCTGGACCCCAAGGTCCTTCTGATCCTCTACAGGACTAAGAGTCTTTCCCTTTATATTGTACTCCTTCATCCCATTTGTCCTACCAAAATGGACCACTACGCATTTATCTGGGTTGAAGTCCATCTGCCACTTCTCTGCCCAGTCTTGCATCCTATCTATGTCCCTCTGTAACTTCTGACATCCCTCCAGACTACCCACAACTCCACCAACCTTCGTGTCATCGGCAAACTTACCAACCCATCCCTCCACTTCCTCATCCAGGTCATTTATGAAAATGACAAACAGCAAGGATCCCAGAACAGATCCCTGGGGCACACCACTGGTGACCGACTTCCATTTAGAAAAAGACCCATCTATACCCACTCTCTGCCTCCTTTGGGCAAGCCAGTTCTGGATCCACATGGCAGCAGATAGACTGGGTAATTTTTATGAGTCCATTCATGAGTTTGTGTGATATACAGCGAGTGAGGATCTGATCAGGGTTATCCACATGCAAACTATATCTACACACACACAGCCATGTCCATTGCAGGCAGAAGGAGCACGTCCATACATTGCACCATTTCTAACTAAACAGTGTGGGTGACAGCCATTCGCTGGTTCGTTCCTCATGGCAATGACTTGACTAATCACAGCCAATCTGCTGGTTTGAATTTGAACAAAAGGTTGAGCTGCTTCCAGGCCAGTCTTTCAATGCAGGATGGCGGCAGGACCCAGATACTGCTGGCCCAATCAGAGAGCAGCATCAATGAAGCCTTAGCAGCCTCCTTTAGAATTGGTCTGTTGGTGACTCAGTCACCTGGAAAGCTTCTGCAGCATGTCTCTTTTTCATTTGTACGTCATTCTCAAAAGCTCTCTCTCTCTCGGGGGCTGGTGGCAGCCAATGAGGAGGCTGCCTGTGAGGAGATCACCAAGCCCGTCCTGCTATTGGTGAGTGAGGGTTTGGGACTCCCATTTGCTGAGGCCTCACTCGCTGAAGCGGGACAGGTTCCATTTGGTCTTAATATTGGGGACCTGAGACCTGGGGTAAAATTCAGCACCGCATCCCAGGGCGATGACCCCTCATCGGATCTGATGGAAAGTAATCCTCCTGAAACATTCGTTCAGTTCCTCCTCTCTGTCCTGCTGCCAGAACTGCTGGAAGAAATCAGTTATATTAAACCCGCAATGCCCACATCCCGGTGACTTGCTGCAGCTTGGCTTTAGGAAGGGAAGGAATCGCCAGCTCGGAGTCCTACTCCTGACTGTGCTCCTCACATTGCTGCTGCAGACACTGGGCTGAGGCTCAATGCAATTCCTTCATGCTTAAATATCCAGCTGACTCTCCCGTTCAGGCTCAGGTGAATTGGAGTGTTGCAAGTGCCCGTGGATCCCACATTTCAGAGGACAGTACTGAGGGAAACCAAGGAGACAAACTCATTTACTCACCGATAACCCCGATGGAGATCGCATCAGAAGCTCCATCACCCGCAGCTCCGGGTTTGAAGAAGCCACTCCGAGCTTTACAGTAACGCAGCAGTGAGTCAGGGAATGGACAGAGCGGAGGAAGACCAGCCTTCACTCGAATCTAACAACAAACAAATATATCAGCAAAGGAGCCGCTCACACATCAAACACACAAAGCAGCAGCTCAGCGCACAGCTTATTACACAAAGCAGCAGCTCAGCGCACAGCTTATTACACAAAGCAGCAGCTCAGCGCACAGCTCATTACACAAAGCAGCAGCTCACCGCACAGCTCATTACACAAAGCAGCAGCTCACCGCACAGCTCATTACACAAAGCAGCAGCTCACCGCACAGCTCATTACACAAAGCAGCAGCTCACCGCACAGCTCATTACACAAAGCAGCAGCTCACCGCACAGCTCATTACACAAAGCAGCAGCTCACCGCACAGCTCATTACACAAAGCAGCAGCTCACCGCACAGCTCATTACACAAAGCAGCAGCTCACCGCACAGCTCATTACACAAAGCAGCAGCTCAGCGCACAGCTCATTACACAAAGCAGCAGCTCAGCGCACAGCTCATTACTGGCAATATAGTCTCTAAAGCTCTCCTCATTCGCAGGTCGCTGAGCCAGCCGCACCCGTTCCTCTGCTAACCTCCAAACCAATCCCCCAGACTCCAGGTAACACACAACACCAGCACCCTGGTGACAAACACAACACTTACAGGACAACCGGCTCACTGAAAACTGAGGAACATCACACTAAGAAAGATTATCAAGCCAAGGACAATTGAGTGGCAGAATTAGGGTCCAGGGAAAAACATCAAAGTGTTGATATAAAGAGGAAAAATGGAGCAGGAGGGAGACAACATGGTAGCTGGGTGAGATTCAAGATATAGGAAGAGAGGAGCCAGGTTCGAGGGACACGAAGGGGGAGTGAGTGTGAAGAAGGGGGGAAAGGGTCAGGAATATGAAAGGGGGAATGGGGGATATGGAGGGGGGAGTGGGGGATATGGAGGGGGGAGTGGGGGACATGGAGGAGGGAGTGGGGGACATGGAGAGGGGAGTGGGGGATATGGAGGGGGAGTGGTGGATATAGAGTGGGAGTGGGGGATATGGAGGGAGGAGTGGGAAACATGGAGAGGGGGAATGGGAGACATGGAGGCGGGAGTGGGGGACATGGAGGGGGAGTGGGGGACATGGAGGGGGAGTGGGGGACACGGAGGGGGAGTGGGGGACATGGAGGGGGAGTGGGGGACATGGAGGGGGAGTGGGGGACATGGAGGGGGAGTGGGGGACATGGAGGGGGGAGTGGGGGATATGGAGGGGGGAGTGGGGGACATGGAGGGGGGAGTGGGGGACATGGAGGGGGAGTGGGGGACATGGAGGGGGAGTGGGGGACATGGAGGGGGAGTGGGGGACATGGAGGGGGAGTGGGGGACATGGAGGGGGAGTGGGGGACATGGAGGGGAAGTGGGGGACATGGAGGGGGAGTGGGGGATATGGAGGGGGCCTGAGGGATATGGAGGGGGGATGGGGGATATAGAGGGGGGGTGGGGGATATGGAGGGGGGGGTGGGGGATATGGAGGAGGGGTGGGGGTTATGGAGGGGGAGTGCGGGATATGGAGGGGGAGTGGGGGATATGGAAGGGGAGTGGGGGATAGAAACATAGAAATATAGAAAAACTACAGCACAAACAGGTCCTTCGGCCCACAAGTTGTGCCGAACACATCCCTACCTTCTAGACCTATCTATAACCCTCCATCCTATTAAGCTCCATGTACTCATCCAGGAGTCTCTTAAAAGACCCTATTGAGTTCGCCTCCACCACCACTGACGGCAGCCGATTCCACTCGCCCACCACCCTCTGTGTGAAAAACCTACCCCTAACATCTCCCTTGTACCTACCCCCCAGCACCCTAAACCTGTGTCCTCTTGTAGCAGACATTTCCACCCTGGGAAAAAGCTTCTGAGAGTCCACCCGATCTATGCCTCTCAACATCTTATACACCTCTATTAGGTCTCCTCTCATCTTTTGTCTCTCCAAGGAGAAAAGCCCGAGCTCCCTCAGCCTATCCTCATAAGGCATGCCACTCAATCCAGGCAACATCCTTGTAAATCCCCACTGCAACCTTTCAATCTTTTCCACATCCTTCCTATAGTTTGGCGACCAGAACTGAGCACAGTACTCCAAGTGGGGTCTGACGAGAGTCTTATATAGCTGCATCATTATCCCCGGACTCCTGAACTCAATCCCTCGATTGATAAAGGCCAGCACACCATATGCCTTCTTAACCACCTCCTCCACCTGCGGGGCTGATTTCAGTGTCCTATGGACCCGGACCCCAAGGTCCTTCTGATCCTCTGCAGTACTAAGAGTCTTTCCCTTTATATTGTACTCCTTCATCCCATTTGACCTGCCAAAATGGACCACTACGCATTTATCTGGGTTGAAGTCCATCTGCCACTTGTCCGCCCAGTCTTGCATCCTATCTATGTCCCTCTGTAACTTCTGACATCCCTCCAGACTATCCACAACCCCACCAACCTTCGTGTCGTTGGCAAACTTACCAACCCATCCCTCCGCTTCCTCATCCAGGTCATTTATGAAAATGACAAACAGCAAGGGTCCCAGAACAGATCCCTGGGGCACACCACTGGTGACCGACCTCCATTTAGAAAAAGACCCATCTATACACACTCTCTGCCTCCTTTGGGCAAGCCAGTTCTGGATCCACCGGGCAGCAGCCCCTTGGATCCCATGCCCTCTCACTTTTTCTAGAAGCCTTGCATGGGGGACCTTATCGAACGCCTTGCTAAAATCCATATAAACCACATCTACCGTTTTCCCTTCGTCAATGTGTTTCGTCATATATGGGATATGGATATGGAAGGGGAGTGGGGGATTTGGAAAGGGAGTGGGTGATAATGAAGGGGAGTGGGGGATATGGAGGGGGAGTGGGGGATATGGAGGGGGAGTGGGGGATATGGAGGGGGAGTGGGGGATATGGAGGGGGAGTTGGGGATATGGAGGGGGAGTGGGGGATATGGAGGGGGAGTGGGGGACATGGAGGGGGAGTGGGGGACATGGAGGGGGAGTGGGGGACATGGAGGGGGAGTGGGGGACATGGAGGGGGAGTGGGGGACATGGAGGGGGAGTGGGGGACATGGAGGGGGAGTGGGGGACATGGAGGGGGAGTGGGGGATATGGAGGGGGAGTGGGGGATATGGAGGGGGAGTGGGGGATATGGAGGGGGAGTGGGGGATATGGAGGGGCAGTGGGGGATATGGAGGGGGAGTGGGGGATATGGAGGGGGAGTGGGGGATATGGAGGGGGAGTGGGGGATATGGAGGGGGAGTGGGGGATATGGAGGGGGAGTGGGGGATATGGAGGAGGAGTGGGGGATATGGAGGGGGAGTGGGGGATATGGAGGGGGAGTGGAGGATATGGAGGGGGAGTGGGGGATATGGAGGGGGAGTGGGGGATATGGAGGGGGAGTGGGGGATATGGAGGGGGAGTGGGGGATATGGAGGGGGAGTGGGGGATATGGAGGGGGAGTGGGGGATATGGAGGGGGAGTGGGGGATATGGAGGGGGAGTGGGGGATATGGAGGGGGAGTGGGGGATATGGAGGGGAAGTGGGGGATATGGAGGGGGGGGGGCGGGTGAGGGAGGCTGGAGTATCTCACAAATACAGCAACCTGGGCCTCCTGATCACTTGCTCCTAAAAAAGTTGAGTTTTTGCTCAGAGGCTGTTGAGGCTCCAGTAAAGCAGGAAGTGGATATGTCTCGCTGGGAACATTGCTGATTTACCTTATTGATGATTTTCTGAGCAGCGAGGAGCTTGTCGATATACCAGCGTGCGGCAGGGAGGGAGCACCGAGCCGCCCTGAAGAGCAGGAGAAGCCGCTGCAGACTGACAGAAACCTTTTGCCGAGCAGCTCTCTCTGTCGATAGCCCAGCGTCCAGCCCAATGCTCTGAAGGGAGAAGCGAGCGTTCATTAGAAACAAGGTCACAGTCTCAGCGCGATTGTGTGTCACTGGCTGCAATCCCATCCTAATGTCACTCTGACTCCTCCCTGCATTCTGCTAGAATTACAATCCAAACTCGCAGCTCTCTGTTACAGCTCATTCCCTCTCTTATCCCCTCTGGTTTCTACAATTCTCTGCCGGCCCCTCTGGTCGGTGGAGGTTTGGTCTGGCAGTGCTTGAATATATAACAGGAGCAGGAGCTGGCTAGACAGTTCCTTAAGCTGCTTCAGTGTGGATAAACCCCGTGGCTTATTGATCAAGGACTATGGAACCTCTCTTTGATTTTATTTATTATTGTCACATGTATCAGTATACAGTGAAAAGTATTGTTTCTTGCGCGCTATACAGACAAAGCATACCGTTCATAGAGAAGGAAATGTAGTGTTACAGTCATAGCTAAGTGTAGAGAAAGATCACCTTAATGCAAGGTAAGTCCATTCAAAAGTCTGACAGCAGCAGGGAAGAGTCGGTTCTTTAGTCGGTTGGTACATGACCTCAGACTTTTCATAGAAAGTCATAGAAATCATAGAAACCTTACAGTACAGAAAGAGGCCATTCGGCCCATCGAGTCTGCACCGACCACAATCCCACCCAGGCCCTACCCCCATCTCCCTACATATTTTGCCCACTAATCCCTCTAACCTACACATCTCAGGACACTAAGGGGCAATTTTAGCATGGCCAATCAACCTAACCCGCACATCTTTGGACTGTGTGAGGAAACCGGAGCACCCGGAGGAAACCCACGCAGGCACGAGGAGAATGTGCAAACTCCACATAGACAGTGACCGAAGCGGGAATCGAACGCAGGTCCCTGGAGCTGTGAAGCAGCAGTGCTAACCACTGTGCTACCGTGCTGCCCAAAAGATACTTTTGTATCTTTTTCCCGATGGAAGAAGCTGGGAGAGAGAATGTCCGGGGTGCGTGGGGTCCTTAATTATGCTGGCTGCTTTGCCGAGGCAGCGGGAAGTGTAGACAGAGTCAATGGATGGGAGGCTGGTTTGCGTGATGGATTGGGCTACATTCACGACCTTTTGTAGTTCCTTGCGGTCTTGGGCAGAGCAGGAGCCATACCAAGCTGTGATACAACCAGAAAGAATGCTTTCTATGGTGCATCTGTAAAAGTTAGTGAGAATCGTAGCGGACATGCCAAATTTCCTTAGTCTTCTGAGAAAGTAGAGGTGTTGGTGGGCTTTCTTAACTACAGTGTCGGCATGGGGCGACCAGGACAGGTTGTTGGTGATCTGGACACCTAAAAACTTGAAGCTCTCGACCCTTTCTATCTCTCTCCAATGCAGTGTTAACGCAATGACACACACGACCCATCCTGACCAGCAGATACACAGAACATAGAAAAAATACAGCATAAACAGGCCCTTCGGCACCCAAGTTGCGCCGGTCATGTCCCTACCTACCTCGGCTTATATATAGGCTTACCTATAAACCTCAATCCTACTAAGTCCCATGTACACATCCAGAAGTCGCTTAAAAGACCCTATCGAGTTTGCCTCCACCACCACTGACGGCAGCCGATTCCACTCACCCACCACCCTCTGTGTGAAAAACTTACCCCTGACATCTCCCCTGTACCTACTCCCCAGCACCTTAAACCTGCGTCCTCTCGTAGCAGCCATTTCAGCCCTGGGAAAAAGCCTCCAAGAATCCACCCGATCTATACCTCTCAACATCTTGTACACCTCTATCAGGTCATCTCTCATCCTTCGTCTCTCCAAGGAGAAAAGACCGAGCTCCCTCAGCCTATCCTCATAAGGCATGCCACTCAATCCAGGCAACATCCTTGTAAATCTCTCTGCACCCTTTCAATCTTTTCCACATCCTTCCTGTAATGAGGTGACCAGAACTGAGCACAGTACTCCAAGTGGAGTCTGACGAGGGTCTTGTATAGCTGCATCATTATCCCCGGACTCCTAAACTCAATCCCTCGATTGATAAAGGCCAGCACACCATACGCCTTCTGAACCACCTCCTCCACCTGCAGGGCCGATTTAAGAGTCCTATGGACCCGGACCCCAAGGTCCTTCTGATCCTCTACACTGCTAAGAGTCTTACCCTTGATATTATACTCCTTCATCCCATTTGACCTGCCAAAATGGACCACTACACATTTATCCGGGTTGAAGTCCATCTGCCACTTCTCCGCCCCATCTTGCATCCTATCTATGTCACGCTGCAGCTTCTGACATCCCTCCAACCTATCCACAACACCAACCTTCGTGTCGTCGGCAAACTTACCAACCCATCCCTCCACTTCCTCATCCAGGTCATTTATGAAAATGACAAACAGCAAGGGTCCCAGAACAGATCCCTGGGGCACACCACTGGTGGCCGACCTCCATTTAGAAAAAGCATGTGGAATGTATCCTCTTGGCAATGCTCCTCATTAATATATTAGATACCCAGAGGCTGTAATGTCAGCACTGCCAGGGCACCGCACGCTGCTCCTTCATCACTCACCTGGTGAAGGAGCGGCGCTCCGAAACCTCGTGATTCCAAATAAACCTGGGGACTTTAACCTGTGAGAATTCTTACCACAGGAAATGGCAGAGCAGCTGTTCACTTTTCCCCACACTTACCTCACTGTCAATGGCTGGTTGAGGACAGTACAACGGGGGCGCAGGTAGGTAAAGACCATCAGGTACCAGACCAGGCAAACTGCTACCAAAATCCTTTGCAGTCTGCATCAAAAGTTCAAAGGTCTCTGTCAGCACATCTGCATCCACCATCACAGCTGCTTTCAGGATCTCCTGCACTGAGCCGAACAACACTTCTCCATCCTCCTCAACAGAATCTGCAAAATGACAGACAGGCAAATACAGAAACAGCAATATCTCCCGCCCATCCTACTGGCTGCTCCCTCGTAGGACTGGCCATACCCTACACTGACCACAGTCTGGGAAGGTCAGGGGGCCGAGTTACAGAGAGTGATCCCAGGGAAACAACACACGACAGACTCTGCAAAATACTGTGTTCCCCAACACACTACAGGGCAAACTCAGGTCTACACAGACCCGGGACAATGGAGCAAACTTTGCAAAAACAGAGAGACATAAAGAACCAGAACAGTGAGACAATGCAGCAACCCGGGTGCTGCAGAGGCATCTACACTCCCCCCCCCGCCCCCTCTCACTCTAACCCCCCATCCTCCCTCCCACACCCCCATGTACACTCTCCCCTATCACTGACTCTCCCCATTCCCCCTCCCACACACCCATGTACACTCTCCCCTATCACTGACTCTCCCCATTCCCCCTCCCACACACCCATGTACACTCTCCCCTATCACTGACTCTCCCCATTCCCCCTCCCACATCCCCATGTACACTCTCCCCTATCACTGACTCTCCCCATTCCCCCTCCCACACACCCATGTACACTCTCCCCTATCACTGACTCTCCCCCCCCCATTCCCCCTCCCACACCCCCATGTTCACTCTCCCCTATCACTGACTCCCACCCCATTCCCCCTCCCACACCCCCATGGACACTCTCCCCCATCACTGACTCTCCCCACCGTCCGATCTCCTGAGGTGAAGCTATTTTAATATTTCAGAGTCTGCAGCGATCCTGCTATCCGCACTGTCGATGTTGGTGTGGTTTGACTCAGGCGGTGCAGTGAGCTCTCAGGCAGTGGGTTCAGTATTCACTGAACTTTGGTCAAGTCAGTATTCACCAAAGAGAAGGACTTGGTGGATGATGAGTCCGGGAAAGGATGTGTAGATAGTTTGAGTCATGTGAGATCAAAAAGGAGGTATTGGGGTTCTTGAGAAACATTAAGGGAGACAAGTTCCCAGGGCCTGATGGGATTTACCCCAGAATACTGAGAGAGGCAAGGGAGGAAATTGCTGGGGCCTTGAGAGAAATCTTTGTATCCTCACTGGCTACAGGGGAGGTCATGATGTGGAGATGCCGGCGTTAGACTGGGGTGAACACAGTAAGAAGTTTAACAACACCAGGTTAAAGTCCAACAGGTTTATTTGGTAGCAAAAGCCACACAAGCTTTCGAGGCTCTAAGCCCCTTCTTCAGGTGAGTGGGAATTCTGTTCACAAACAGAGCTTATAAAGACACAGACTCAATTTACATGAATAATGGTTGGAATGCGAATACTTACAACTAATCAAGTCTTTAAGAAACAAAACAATGTGAGTGGAGAGAGCATCAAGACAGGCTAAAAAGATGTGTATTGTCTCCAGACAAGACAGCCAGTGAAAGTCTGCAGGTCCACGCAACTGTTATAACTCCCACAGTTGCGTGGACCTGCAGAGTTTCACTGGCTGTCTTGTCTGGAGACAATACACATCTTTTTAGCCTGTCTTGATGCTCTCTCCACTCACATTGTTTTGTTTCTTAAAGACTTGATTAGTTGTAAGTATTCGCATTCCAACCATTATTCATGTAAATTGAGTCTGTGTCTTTATAAGCTCTGTTTGTGAACAGAATTCCCACTCACCTGAAGAAGGGGCTTAGAGCCTCGTAAGCTTGTGTGGCTTTTGCTACCAAATAAACCTGTTGGACTTTAACCTGGTGTTGTTAAACTTCTTACAGGGGAGGTCCCAGAGGATTGGAGAATAGCCAATGTTGTTCCTTTGCTTAAGAAGGGTAGCAAGAATAATCCAGGTAATTACAGGCCGGTGAGCCTTACATCAGTGGTCGGGAAGTTATTGGAGAGGATTCTTCGAGACAGGATTTATTCCCACTTGGAAATAAGTGGACATATTAGTGAGAGGCAACATGGTTTTGTGAAGGGGAGGTCATGTCTCACGAACTTGATCGAGTTTTTCGAGGAAGTGACGAAGATGATTGATGAGGGTAGGGCAGTGGATGTTGTCTACATGGACTTAGTAAGGCCTTTGACAAGGTCCCTCATGGCAGACTGGTGCAGAAGGTGAAGTCGCATGGGATCAGAGGTGAGCTGGCAAGGTGGATACAAAACTGGCTCGGTCAGAGAAGACAGAGGGTAGCAGTGGAAGGGTGCGTTTCTGAATGGAGGGCTGTGACAAGTGGTGTTCCTCAGGGATCAGTGCTGGGACCGTTGCTGTTTGTAATATATATAAATGATTTGGAGGAAAATGTAACTGGATTGATCAGTAAGTTTGCGGACGACACAAAGGTTGGTGGATTTACAGATAGCAATGAGGACCATCAGAGGATACAGCAGGATATAGATCAGTTGGAGACTTGGGCGGAGAGATGGCAGATGGAGTTTAATCCGGACAAATGTGAGGTAATGCATTTTGGAAGATCTAATACAGATAGGAAATATACAGTAAATGGCAGAACCCTTAAGAGTATTGATAGGCAAAGGGATCTGGGTGTACAGGTACACAGGTCACTGAAAGTGGCAATGCAGGTGGAGAAGGTAGTCAAGAAGGCATACGGCATGCTTGCCTTCATCAGCCGGGGCATTGAGTTTAAAAATTGGCAAGTCATGTTGGAGCTTTATAGAACCTTAGTTAGGCCGCACTTAGAATATAGTGTTCAATTCTGGTCGCCACACTAAAAGAAGGATGTGGAGGCTTTGGAGAGGGTACAGAAAAGATTTACCCGGATGTTACCTGGTATGGAGGGCATTAGCTATGAGGAGAGGTTGGAGAAACTTGGTTTGTTCTCACTGGAGCGACGGAGGTTGAGGGGCGACCTGATAGACGTCTACAAGATTATGAGAGACATGGGCAGAGTGGATAGTCAGAAGCTTTTTCCCAGAGTGGAAGAATCAATTACCAGGGAGCATCGGTTTAAGGTGCGAGGGGCAAGGTTTAAAGGAGATGTACGAGGCAGATTTTTTACACAGAGAGTAGTGGGTGCCTGGAATTCGTTGCCGGGGGAGGTAGTGGAAGCGGATACGGTAGTGACTTTTAAGGGGCGTCTTGACAAGTACATGAATAGGATGGGAATAGAGGGATATGGTCCCCGGAAGGGTAGGGGGTTTTAGTTCAGTCGGGCAGCATGATCGGTGCAGGCTAGGAGGGCCGAAGGGCCTGTTCCTGTGCTGTAATTTTCTTTGTTCTTTATTCAGAGAGCTCTCAGGCAGTAGGTTCAGTATGCAGCTCTCACCTGGCAGCTGTTTTCTGTCACTGCCCTGAGTCAGAATGTTCTTCATTGTGGGGCCTTCCGACGATATCACTGCATTGGCTGGGCACCCCACCAGGGCCAGGAGTTTGTCCTTCAGGAACCGGGCGGGCTGTAAGTGTTCTGGTAAATGCAGTGAGTGCCAGTGCCCCCTGAAAAAATATTAAATCAAAACTGCAGCAAACCTGACCCAGGAATTCCCAATGCCTCAATCCCCCGAAACAGGCCTGTAATCCCCATCCCCCGAAACAGGCCTGTAATCCCCATCCCCCCAAAACAGTACTGTAATCCCCATTCCCCCGAAACAGGCCAGTAATCCCCATCCCCCCAAAACAAGCCTGTAATCCCCATCCCCCGAAACAGGCCTGTAATCCCCATCCCCCCAAAACAGGCCTGTAATCCCCATCCCCCCAAAACAGGCCTGTAATCCCCATCCCCCAGAAACAGGCCTGTAATCCCCATCCCCCAGAAACAGGCCTGTAATCCCCATCCCCCAGAAACAAGCCTGTAATCCCCATCCCCCCAAAACAGGCCTGTAATCCCCATCCCCCCAAAACAGGCCTGTAATCCCCATCCCCCAGAAACAGTACTGTAGTCCCCATCCCCCAGAAACAAGCCTGTAATCCCCATCCCCCCAAAACAGGCCTGTAATCCCCATCCCCCCCAAAACAGGCCTGTAATCCCCATCCCCCAGAAACAGGCCTGTAATCCCCATCCCCCAGAAACAGGCCAGTAATCCCCATCCCCCAGAAACAGTACTGTAGTCCCCATCCCCCAGAAACAAGCCTGTAATCCCCATCCCCCCAAAACAGGCCTGTAATCCCCATCCCCCCAAAACAGGCCTGTAATCCCCATCCCCCCCAAAACAGGCCTGTAATCCCCATCCCCCAGAAACAGGCCTGTAATCCCCATCCCCCAGAAACAGGCCTGTAATCCCCATCCCCCAGAAACAGGCCTGTAATCCCCATCCCCCAGAAACAGGCCTGTAATCCCCATCCCCCAGAAACAGGCCTGTAATCCCCATCCCCCAGAAACAGGCCTGTAATCCCCATCCCCCAGAAACAAGCCTATAATCCCCATCCCCCCAAAACAGGCCTGTAATCCCCATCCCCCCAAAACAGGCCTGTAATCCCCATCCCCCAGAAACAGGCCTGTAATCCCCATCCCCCAGAAACAGGCCTGTAATCCCCATCCCCCAGAAACAGGCCTGTAATCCCCATCCCCCAGAAACAGGCCTGTAATCCCCATCCCCCAGAAACAGGCCTGTAATCCCCATCCCCCAGAAACAGGCCTGTAATCCCCATCCCCCAGAAACAGGCCTGTAATCCCCATCCCCCAGAAACAGGCCTGTAATCCCCATCCCCCAGAAACAGGCCTGTAATCCCCATCCCCCAGAAACAGGCCTGTAATCCCCATCCCCCAGAAACAAGCCTGTAATCCCCATCCCCCAGAAACAAGCCTGTAATCCCCATCCCCCCAAAACAGTACTGTAGTTCCCATCCCCCCCAAAACAGGCCTGTAATCCCCATCCCCCAGAAACAGGCCTGTAATCCCCATCCCCCAGAAACAGGCCAGTAATCGCCACCCCCAGAAACAAGCCTGTAATCCCCATCCCCCCAAAACAGGCCTGTAATCCCCATCCCCCAGAAACAAGCCTGTAATCCCCATCCCCCCAAAACAGGCCTGTAATCCCCATCCCCCAGAAACAGGCCAGTAATCGCCACCCCCAGAAACAGGCCTGTAATCCCCATCCCCCAGAAACAAGCCTGTAATCCCCATCCCCCCAAAACAGGCCTGTAATCCCCATTCCCCCAAAACAAGCCTGTAATCCCCATCCCCCCAAAACAGGCCTGTAATCCCCATCCCCCAGAAACAGGCCAGTAATCGCCACCCCCAGAAACAGGCCTGTAATCCCCATCCCCCAGAAACAAGCCTGTAATCCCCATCCCCCCAAAACAGTACTGTAGTTCCCATCCCCCCCAAAACAGGCCTGTAATCCCCATCCCCCAGCAACAAGCCTGTAATCCCCATCCCCCAGAAACAGGTCAGTAATCCCCATCCCCCAGAAACAGGTCAGTAATCCCCATCCCCCAGAAACAGGCCTGTAATCCCCATCCCCCAGAAACAAGCCTGTAATCCCCACCCCCAGAAACAGGCCTGTAATCCCCATTCCCCCAGAAACAAGCCTGTAATCCCCATCCCCCAAAACAGGCCTGTAATCCCCATCCCCCAAAACAGGCCTGTAATCCCCATTCCCCCAGAAACAAGCCTGTAATCCCCATCCCCCAAAACAGGCCAGTAATCCCCACCCCCAGAAACAGGCCTGTCATCCCCATCCCCCACAAAACAGGCCTGTAATCCCCACCCCCAAAACAGGCCAGTAATCCCCACCCCCAGAAACAGGCCTGGAATCCCCACCCCCAAAACAGGCCTGTAATCCCCATCCCCCAGAAACAAGCCTGTAATCCCCATCCCCCAGAAACAAGCCTGTAATCCCCATCCCCCAGAAACAGGTCAGTAATCCCCATCCCCCAGAAACAGGCCTGTAATCCCCATCCCCCCCAAAACAGGCCTGTAATCCCCACCCCCAGAAACAGGCCTGTAATCCCCATTCCCCCAGAAACAAGCCTGTAATCCCCATCCCCCAAAACAGGCCTGTAATCCCCATCCCCCAAAACAGGCCTGTAATCCCCATTCCCCCAGAAACAAGCCTGTAATCCCCATCCCCCAAAACAGGCCAGTAATCCCCACCCCCAGAAACAGGCCTGTCATCCCCATCCCCCACAAAACAGGCCTGTAATCCCCACCCCCAAAACAGGCCAGTAATCCCCACCCCCAGAAACAGGCCTGTAATCCCCATCCACCACAAACAGGCCTGTAATCCCCATTCCCCCGAAACAGGCCTGTAATCCCCATCCACCACAAACAGGCCTGTAATCCCCATTCCCCCAAAACAGGCCTGTAATCCCCATTCCCCTGAAACAGGCCTGTAATCCCCATCCCCCAGAAACAGGCTTGTAATCCCCATCTCCCAGAAGCAGGCCTGTAATTCCGCCCCCCCCCGCCCCCCCGCAGAAACAGGTCAAGATGTTGGTGAACATGGAGTACTGCAACAGGGAGCATTGGCCTACCCATGGGGATATCGCCGGAAGGCTTCTTATCTTCAGGGGCGGCACGGTGGTTAGCGCTGCTGACTCACAGTGCCAGGGACCCGGGTTCAATTCCCGGCTCGGGTCACTGTCTGTGAGGAGTTTGCACATTCTCCCCGTGTCTGCGTGGGTTTCCTCCGGGTGCTCTGGTTTCCTCCCACACTCCAAAGATGTGCAGGTTAGGTGGATTGGCCATGATAAATTGCCCCTTAGTGTCAGGGGGACTAGTTAGGGTAAATGCACGGGATTCTGGGGATAGGGCCTGGGTGGGATTGTGGTTGGTGCAGACTCGATGGGCTGAATGGCCACCTTCTACACTGTTTCGATGATCTATTCTATGATCTAGAGATCAGCAAAAGGCAACGCAGGAGGTGCCCTCATGTGTCCCAGGCTGTGGTCGCTCACATCTGCCAGTTTCTCCAGCACAGCTGTGGCTGCAAGGAGTCTGGAGAATTGATGGGGAGCTGCTGGCCAGCGGTGACTGGGTGGATGTCTGGGTGCGTTTAGCACCAGAACCTTCCAATCCATCAGGTAATGGTGGGGCTGAACATTTCCTGTCCACTTCCCCATGAGAACCACCAAATTCCACATTGATGCTGAATTAATGGACTGAACAGTGGAGGATCGCAGTGTGCAGCCAATTCCCCCCCAAACCCAGCGGGGATCATTCCGACTTCCCCCCCAAACCCAGCGGGGATCATTCCGACTTCCCCCCCAAACCCAGCGGGGATCATTCCGACTTCCCCCCCAAACCCAGCAGGGATCATTCCGACTTCCCCCCCAAACCCAGCGGGGATCATTCCGACTTCCCCCCCAAACCCAGCGGGGATCATTCCGACTTCCCCCCCAAACCCAGCGGGGATCATTCCGACTTCCCCCCCAAACCCAGCGGGGATCATTCCGACTTCCCCCCCAAACCCAGCGGGGATCATTCCGACTTCCCCCCCCAAACCCAGCGGGGATCATTCCGACTTCCCCCCCAAACCCAGCGGGGATCATTCCGACTTCCCCCCCAAACCCAACGGGGATCATTCCGACTTCCCCCCCAAACCCAGCGGGGATCATTCCGACTTCCCCCCCAAACCCAGCGGGGATCATTCCGACTTCCCCCCCAAACCCAGCGGGGATCATTCCGACTTCCCCCCCAAACCCAGCGGGGATCATTCCGACTTCCCCCCCAAACCCAGCGGGGATCATTCCGACTTCCCCCCCAAACCCAGCGGGGATCATTCCGACTTCCCCCCCAAACCCAGCGGGGATCATTCCGACTTCCCCCCCAAACCCAGCGGGGATCATTCCGACTCTCCCACCCGGCGGGGATCATTCCGACTCTCCCACCCGGCGGGGATCATTCCGACTCTCCCACCCGGCGGGGATCATTACGACTCTCCCACCCAGCGGGGATCATTCCGACTCTCCCACCCGGCGGGGATCATTACGACTCTCCCACCCGGCGGGGATCATTCCGACTCTCCCACCCGGCGGGGATCATTCCGACTCTCCCACCCAGCGGGGATCATTCTGACTTTCCCACCCAGCGGGGATCATTCCGACTTCCCCCCCCCGCGGGGATCATTCCGACTTTCCCACCCAGCGGGGATCATTCCGACTCTCCCACCCAGCGGGGATCATTCCGACTTCCCCCCCCGCGGGGATCATTCCGACTCTCCCCCCCCGCAGGGATCATTCCGACTCTCCCACCCAGCGGGGATCATTCCGACTCTCCCACCCAGCGGGGATCATTCTGACTTCCCCCCCAGCGGGGATCATTCCGACTTCCCCCCCCCGGCGGGGATCATTCCGACTCTCCCACCCAGCGGGGATCATTTCAACATTCCCATCCAGTGGAGATCATTCCGACTTCCCCCCCAGCGGGGATCATTCCGACTTCCCCCCCCAGCGGGGATCATTCCGACTCTGCCACCCAGCGAGGATCATTCCGACTCTGCCACCCAGCGAGGATCATTCCGACTCTCCCACCCAGCGAGGATCATTCCGACTTTCCCACCCAGCGGGGATCATTCCGACTTTCCCACCCAGCGGGGATCATTCCGACTTTCCCACCCAGCGGGGATCATTCCGACTTTCCCACCCGGCGGGGATCATTCCGACTTTCCCACCCGGCGGGGATCATTCCGACTCTCCCACCCAGCGGGGATCATTCCAACTTTCCCACCCAGCGGGGATCATTTCAACATTCCCATCCAGTGGAGATCATTCCGACTTCCCCCCCCGCGGGGATCATTCCGACTCTCCCACCCAGCGGGGATCATTCCGACTTTCCCACCCAGCGGGGATCATTCCGACTTTCCCACCCAGCGGGGATCATTCCGACTTTCCCACCCGGCAGGGCTCATTCCGACTTTCCCACCCGGCGGGGATCATTCCGACTTTCCCACCCAACGGGGATCATTTCAACATTCCCATCCAGTGGAGATCATTCCGACTTCCCCCGCAGCGGGGATCATTCCGACTCCGCCACCCAGCGAGGATCATTCCGACTCTGCCACCCAGCGAGGATCATTCCGACTCTCCCACCCAGCGAGGATCATTCCGACTCTCCCACCCAGCGAGGATCATTCCGACTCTCCCACCCAGCGAGGATCATTCCGACTCTCCCACCCAGCGAGGATCATTCCGACTCTCCCACCCAGCGAGGATCATTCCGACTCTCCCACCCAGCGAGGATCATTCCGACTCTCCCACCCAGGGAGGATCATTCCGACTCTCCCACCCAGCGACGATCATTCCGACTCTCCCACCCAGCGAGGATCATTCCGACTCTCCCGCCCAGCGAGGATCATTCCGACTTTCCCGCCCAGTGGGGATCATTCCGACTTTCCCACCCAGCGGGGATCATTTCAACATTCCCATCCAGTGGGGATCATTCCGACTTCCCCCCCTCCAGCGGGGATCATTCCGACTCTCCCACCCAGCGGGGATCATTCCGACTCTCCCACCCAGCGGGGATCATTCCGACTCTCCCACCCAGCGAGGATCATTCCGACTCTCCCACCCGGCGGGGATCATTCCAACTCTCCCACCCAGCGGGGATCATTCCGACTCTCCCACCCAGCGGGGATCATTCCGACTCTCCCACCCAGCGGGGATCATTCCGACTCTCCCACCCAGCGGGGATCATTCCGACTCCCCCATTCAGTGGGGTTCATTCCGACTCCCCCATTCAGTGGGGATCTTTCTGATTCCCCCACCCAGCGGGGATCATTCCGACTCTCCCACCCAGCGGAGATCATTCCGACTCTCCCACCCAGCGGGGATCATTCCGACTCTCCCACCCAGCGGGGATCATTCCGACTCTCCCACCCAGCGGGGATCATTCCGACTCCCCCATTCAGTGGGGTTCATCCCGACTCCCCCATTCAGTGGGGATCTTTCTGATTCCCCCACCCAGCGGGGATCATTCCGACTTTCCCATCCGGCAGGGATCATTCCGACTTTCCCACCCGGCGGGGATCATTCCGACTTTCCCACCCATCTCCGGACACCAGACCGGGAAGATTCTGCCCAAAGTGAATTTTCAGATCAAAATGACTGGAAGTGGAGAGGAGAGTTGGAGCTGTAACACTCACTCGTGCCTGTCCCAGGATCAGAAGGATATGTTGATGGGGTTAAATGAAGTCAGATTACTTTGCAACCTGAAACACCCGTATGGAACAGCTCGACCTGACTTTGTGCTATTCTTTCCCAGTTGCTGCAGGAACTGAATAATATAATCCAGACTTAGCCGGTACACAGGGATCTGATCAAAATCCGGTTCATTCAGTAGCATTGCAGCCAACAAGACAGCGAGTCCCGACCTCGATTCAGTCTGCTCCTGGAATAGAGCAAAAAGCAGCCAGGGCTTAGCTCCGAATGGCTGCTGTGAGATTACTACTGGGCAGGATGAGCAGGCCAGGCTAGGCAGATTGTGTGCAATGCCAGTGTCGAAATGCCAACCAGACACAAATTCCAGGAAGTAACTGACCATGAAAGCGGCACGGTGGCACAGTGGTTAGCGCTGCTGCCGCACAGCGCCAGGGACCCGGGTTCGATTCCCGGCTTGGGTCACTGTCTGTGTGGAGTTTGCACGTTCTCCCCGTGTCTGCGTGGGTTTCCTCCGGGTGCTCCGGTTTCCTCCCATAGTCCGAAAGACATGCTGGTTAGGCTGCACTGGCCGTGCTAAATTCTCCCTCAGTGTACCCGAACAGGCGCCGGAGTGTGGCGACTAGGGGATTCTCACAGTAACTTCATTGCAGTGTTAATGTAAGCCTTACTTGTGACTAATAAATAAACTTTAAAAATGTTTGTACCTGACGGACTTGGGGAGGTTTTGAACGTACAAGTTGAAAGCTAAACCCAGAACCACAGCGGTTTTCCAGTCCCCGAGACTCCAGGCCAACCAGACGGCTTCCGGAATCAGTCTGCCAGTCAGCATCAGGGTGACTGCGTACTTCACACTCCACACGTCAGAAAGCTGCTGTTCCCGCACTGCCGCTGACACACATCGCTGTTGCAGATACACCACTCGGCCACGGCAAGCTGCGAACAAGCTCACAACACAAAGGCAATGAGTTAAAGCGTCAACGCTTCCAGCTCCAGCCCACACAGCACCATTCCCCCTCACACAGCTCCGCCCCCACACTCCCCTCCCCCTCACACAGCTCCACCCCCACACTCCCCTCCCCTCACACAGCTCCACCCCCACACTCCCCTCCCCTCACACAGCCCCACCCTCACACTGACCCTCCCCCTCACACAGCTCCACCCCCACACTCCCCTCCCCCTCACACAGCTCCGCCCCACACTCCCCTCCCCCTCACACAGCTCCGCCCCACACTCCCCTCCCCCTCACACAGCTCCGCCCCACACTCCCCTCCCCCTCACACAGCCCCACCCTCATACTGCCCCTCCCCCTCACACAGCCCCACCCCCACACTCCCCTCCCCCTCACACAGCTCCACCCCCACACTCCCCTCCCCCTCACACAGCTCCACCCCCACACTCCCCTCCCCCTCACACAGCTCCACCCCCACACTCCCCTCCCCCTCACACAGCTCCACCCCCACACTCCCCTCCCCCTCACACAGCTCCACACCCACACTCCCCTCCCCTCACATGGCTCCGCCCCACACACAGCTCCGCCCCACATTGCCCCTCCCCCTCACACAGCTCCCCCCCACACCGCCCCTCCCCCCGCACCGCCCCTCCCCCCGCACCGCCCCTCCCCCCGCACCGCCCCTCCACCCGCACCACCCCTCCACCTGCACCACCCCTCCCCCCACACACTGCCCCTCCCCCCACACACTGCCCCTCCCCCCACACACGCTGCCCCTCCCCCCACACACACTGCCCCTCTCCCCCCTGCACTGCCCCTCTCCCCCTCCGCACTGCCCCTCTCCCCCCCCGCACAGCCCCTCTCCCCCCCGCACAGCCCCTCTCCCCCCCGCACAGCCCCTCTCCCCCCCGCACAGCCCCTCTCCCCCCCGCACAATCCCCCTCCCCCCCGCACAATCCCCCTCCCCCCCGCACAATCCCCCTCCCCCCCGCACAGCCCCTCTCCCCCCCGCACAGCCCCTCTCCCCCCCGCACAATCCCCCTCCCCCCCGCACAATCCCCCTCTCCACCCCGCACAATCCCCCTCCCCCCCGCACAATCCCCCTCCCCCCCACACAATCCCCCTGCCCCAACACTGCCTCTCCCCCCCACACTTGCCCCCTCTCTGGTCCCGCGTTTCCCATTTTGGGAACTGGCCATCACAGGCACAAGAACAGAATCATTTGAGTTTAGCTTTGGAGTGGATCAAGGGCCGACATGGTGGCACAGTGGTTAGCACTGCTGCCTCACAGTGCCAGGGACCCGGGTTCAATTCCTAGCTTGGGTTACTTTCTCTGGGGAGGTGAAGTCTCATGGGATCAGAGGTGAGCTGGCAAGGTGGATACAGAACTCGCTTGGTCATAGAAGACAGAGGGTAGCAGTGGAAGGGTGCGTTTCTGAATGGAGGGCTGTGACAAGTGGTGTTCCTCAGGGATCAGTGCTGGGACCTTTGCTGTTTGTAATATATATAAATGATTTGGAGGAAAATGTAACTGGATTGATTAGTAAGTTTGCGGACGAGACAAAGGTTGGTGGATTTGCGGATAGCGATGAGGACCATCAGAGGATACAGCAGGATATGGATCAGTTGGAGACTTGGGCGGAGAGATGGCAGATGGAATTGAATCCGGACAAATGTGAGGTAATGCATTTTGGAAGGTCTAATACAGATAGGCAATATACAGTAAATGGCAGAACCCTTAAGTGTATTGATAGGCAAAGGGATCTGGGTGTACAGGTACACAGGTCACTGAAAGTGGCAATGCAGGTGGAGAAGGTAGTCAAGAAGGCATACGGCATGCTTGCTTTCTTCAGCCAGGGTATTGAGTTTAAAAATTGACAAGTCATGTTACAGCTTTATAGAACCTTAGTTAGGCCGCACTTGGAATATAGTGTTCAATTCTGGTCACCACACTACCAGAAGGATGTGGAGGCTTTGGAGAGGGTACAGAAAAGATTTACCAGGGTGTTGCCTGGTGTGGAGGGTCTTAGCTATGAGGAGAGGTTGGAGAAACTTGGTTTGTTCTCACTGGAACCACGGAGGTTGAGGGGGCGACCTGATAGAAGTCTACAAGATTATGAGAGGCGTGGACAGAGTGGATAGTCAGAAGCTTTTTCCCAGGGTGGAAGAGTCAATTACTCGGGGGCACAGGTTTAAGGTGCGAGGGGCAAGGTTTAAAGGAGATGTACGAGGCAGATTTTTTACAGAGAGTGGTGGGTGCCTGGAACTCGTTGCCGGGGGAGGTAGTGGAAGAGGATGTGGTAGTGACTTTTAAGAGGCGTCTTGACAAGTACATGAATAGGATGGGAGTAGAGGGATATGGTCCCCGGAAGGGTAGGGGGTTTTAGTTAAGTCGGACAGCATGGTCGGTGCAGGCTTGGAGGGCCGAAGGGCCTGTTCCTGTGTAATTTTTTTTGTTCTCTGAGTTTGTACATTCTCCCCATATCTGCATGGGTTTCCTCCGGGTGCTCCGGTTTCCTCCCACATTCTGAAAGACGTGCTGGTTAGGTGCATTGACCCGAACAGGCGCCGGAGTGTGGCGACTAGGGGATTTTCACAGTAGCTTCATTGCAGTGTTAATGTAAGCCTACTTGTGACCTTGTTAAAGGTCTAGACGGGTTAGAGTTTGTAAAATGTGTTCAGGAAAATTTTCTAAACCAATATGTAGAGGTACCAACTAGAGAGGATGCAATATTAGATCTCCTGTAAGGAAACGAGTTCGGACAAATGACGGAAGTGTGTGTAGGGGAACACTTTGGTTCCAGTGATCATAATGCCATTAGTTTCAAGTTGATCATGGATAAAGATAGATTTGGTCCTCGGGTTGAGGTTCTAAACTGGAAAAAGGCCAAATTTGAAGAAATGAGAAAGGATCTAAAAAGCGAGGATTGGGACAGGCTGTTCTCTGGCAAGGATGTGACTGGTAAGTGGGAGGCCTTCAAAGGAGAAATTTTGAGAGTGCAGAGTTTGTATGTTCCTGTCAGGATTAAAGGCAAAGTGAATAAGAATAAGGAACCTTGGTTCTCGAGGGGTATTGGAACTCTGATAAAGAAGAAGAGAGAGATGCATGACATGTATAGGCAACAGGGAGCAAATAAGATGCTCAAGGAGTATAAAAAGTGCAAGAAACTACTTAAGAAAGAAATCAGGAGGGCAACAAGAAGACATGAGGTTGCTTTGGCAGACAAGGTGAAGGATAATCCCAAGAGCTTCTACAGGTGTATTAAGAGCAAAAGGATAGTAAGGGATAAAATTGGTCCTCTTGAAGATCAGAGTGGTCGGCTATGTATGGAACCAAAGGAAATCTGCTGGAATCCATCATTAAAGAAGAAATAGCAGGACACCTGGAAAAAAATGGTTTGATCAAGCAGACGCAGCATGGATTCATGAAGGGAAAGTCGTGTTTGACGAATTTACTGGATTTTTATGAAGATGTAACGAGTGCAGTTGACAGAGGGGAACCGGTGGATGTGGTGTTTTTGGATTTAAAATGTCAGTATTCACGGGGGAGGTGCCGGATGATTGGAGGGTGGCTCATGTTGTTCCGTTGTTTAAAAAAGGTTCCAAAAGAAATCCGGGAAATTATCGGCCAGTAGGTTTGACGTCGGTGGTGGGCAAGTTATTGGAAGGTCTGATAAGGGATAGGATCTACAAATATTTGGATCGACAGAGACTCATTAGGGAGAGTCAACATGGCTTTGTGCGTGGTAGGTCATGTTTAACCAATCTATTAGAGTTTTTCGAGGAGGTTACCAGGAAAGTGGATGAAGGGAAGGCAGTGGATGTTGTCTACATGGACTTCAGTAAGGCCTTTGACAAGGTCCCGCATGGGAGATTAGTTAGGAAGGTTCAGTCACTAGGTATACATGGAGAGGTAGTAAATTGGATTAGACACTGGCTCAATGGAAGAAGCCAGAGAGTGGGAGTGGAGGATTGCTTCTCTGAGTGGAGGCCTGTGACTAGTGGTGTGCCACAGGGATCAGTGCTGGGTCCACTGTTGTTTGTCATCTATATCAATGCTCTGGATGATAATGTGGTAAATTGGATCAGCAAATTTGCTGATGATACAAAGGTGTAGTGGACAGTGAGGAAGGTTTCAAAGCTTGCAGAGGGATTTGGACCAGCTAGAAAAATGGGCTGAAAAATGGCAGATGGAGTTTAATGCAGACAAGTGTTGAGGTATTGCACTTTGGAAGGACAAACCAAGTTAGAACATACAAGGTAAATGGTAGGACACTGAAGAGTGCAGTAGAACAGAGGGATCTAGGAATACAGATACATAATTCCCTAAAAGTGGCGTCACAGGTAGATAGGGTCGTAAAGAGTGCTTTTGGTACATTGGCCTTTATAAATCAAAGTATTGAGCAATGGAGTTGGAATGTTATGGTGAGGTTGTATAAGACATTGGTGAGGCCGAATTTAGAGTATTGTGTGCAGTTTTGGTCACCTAATTACAGGAAGGATATTAATAAGGTTGAAAGAGTGCAGAGAAGGTTTACAAGGATGTTGCCGGGACTTGAGAAACTTGAGTTACAGAGAAAGGTTGAATAGGTTAGGACTTTATTCCCTGGAGCATAGAAGAATGAGGGGAGATTTGATAGAGGTGTATAAAATTATGATGGGTATAGATAGAGTGAATGCAAGCAGGCTTTTTCCACTGAGGCTGGGGTAGAAAAAAACTAGAGGACATGGGTTAAGGGTGAAGGGGGAAAAGTTTAAAGGGAATATTAGGGGGGGGCTTCTTCACACAGAGAGTGGTGGGAGTGTGGAATGAGCTGCTGGATAAAGTGGTGAATGCGGGCTCACTTTTAACATTTAAGAAAAACTTGGACAGGTACATGGATGAGAGGGGTGTGGAGGGATATGGTCCAGGTGCAGGTCAGTGGGACTAGGCACAAAAATGGTTCGGCACAGCCAAGAAGGGCCAAAAGGCCTATTTCTGTGCTGTAATGTTCTATGGTTCTATGGCTTTCCCCAAAACAGGTGAAGACTGCAAGCAAGAGTAACTGACGCGTTCAGGTTGACAGTATAACTTTTGAAAATTGTATAACTTACACTTTTAGGATTGATACTTGCTTGTTGTGGACATATATGAAATCGCATATGTAACTGTACTACTTTGCGTTGTCGTGACTGTAAACCTGACTGGGCTCGAGGATAACCTATTTTACATGGCTCATATACACTTACACGGGAATCGAACTGTATGCTACCCATTAGCACAATCGGTAGAAGCCCTATTTGTGGCCACCCCTGGGTGGACCCCTCATGACTTATATACAGTAGATACATCAGACGCACCCTGGAAGGGACAAATTGGCAAATATAAAAGAGGTTTACAGGGGAGATGTGTGGAACTTGTAAATCCCACAGATCCTGTGTGCAGGGGGCTCCAACAGGTGGGAGGAAGAGCTTGCTCGGATAATGCAAGCTATCCACTTTGTTTTTCGGGGCAGGGATGGGGATGTGCCTATGCCTTGGTCCCCAGGAATGATTGCTGCGTACAGACGCAGTGTGTCCATCAACACTGTCGGGTAAATAGGGGTCAGTTTACTTGCACCTGTGATGAACAGCAATGCCTGAATGTAACCGCGGGGAGGCAGCTCATTTGCGGACAGTGTAATGGGACTCGTGTCAGCTCAGCCGAATGGACAGACCCGTTTCATCCTTATCAGGTGGTGGGATTCAAGTAAACTGAGTAATTGGTGGGATAAACAAACTAATAATCGGGACACTAAATGTTACCGAGCTAAGAAGGGATTTGTATTCCTCTTCAATGGTACCGACACGACAGAAACACCAACCCTCCCGATCCTTTTTGCAGTAGGAACAATAGGACCACTCACTGTTCCATGCCCTCAGAAGGGGGCGGGGGGGGGCAGCAGGAGTAATTAGTGCAAAAAATAGGAATATTACTTGTGGATGAACAGTCCTGGGAAACAGCACTTCAAAAGCACTGGAGCTGTCAACCAAGAAATGGCTGAATTGAGATTATATGCACAGCAGACACGATATGCAGTGGACTATCAGTTAGCACAACAGGGGGGAGTATGTACAATCATAGGAAACAAATGCATAACCCATGTCACAGACGAATCCTATAATATTACCCAAGTCATTAATAACATCAGAGAACAACTTGATGACTTCAGACAGGGAGCCAAGAAAGGAAGTAGCTGGCTGGAATGGCTGGTGGGGGGATCCTGGGGATCCTATTTACTGCATGGACTGATCATACTCATTTCAATTGTAATTGTCTGTTGCCTAATTGTTGGATGCCTTAATGTCTGTTGCAAAGCAATGGTGACACGAATTGTGCCAGGAGCCAGTGTAACCATCGAGGAAGAATACATGATGGGAACCCCTGAAGACATCAAAAGCTACGAAGAAGGAAAGACGAAGATGGACCTCGACCTGTGAAGATGCTGCTGTTGGCCTGGGGATTATTAAATAATCATAGAAATCATAGAAATCATAGAAACCCAACAGTGCAGAAGGAGGCCATTCGGCCCATCGAGTCTGCACCGACCACAATCCCACCCAGGCCCTACCCCCACATATTTACCTGCTAATCCCTCTAACCTACGCATCTCAGGACTCTAAGGGGCAATTTTTAACCTGGCCAATCAACCTAACCCGCACATCTTTGGACTGTGGGAGGAAACCGGAGCACCCGGAGGAAACCCACGCAGACACGAGGAGAATGTGCAAACTCCACACAGACGGTGACCCGAGCCGGGAATCGAACCCAGGACCCTGGAGCTGTGAAGCAGCAGTGCTAACCACTGTGCTACCGTGCCGCCCACAAATAATAATCCTGACCAAAAAGGGGGAGTGTTATGGTATTAAAGTGATGGACACAAAATGGTTACCTGGCACACAAAATGGTTACCTGGGAAGGGACAATAACAGGCACTGGCTTTTGGCACAGACAGTTACACAAAAAGTTAAAACCCTCAGTATCTGAATTGCTGCAGGAAGCTGGTCAGAGCTTGAGGCACTTTAGATAAGAGCAGACCCAGAACAATGAGTCTGATAATAAGGTCAGCCACAGATGGGGACATAAATACATAAATGTAACAAGATCAGCCACTGAATGTATATATCGAAACCAGTCATTGATCGAGGACATAACTGCATAAATGTATCCATTCTATGAACAATGATATGTTAACTGTCCATGCCTGTACCTGTCTGCTTGTAACGATGTGTTAACTATCGATGTCCGTATCTGTCTACTCAACTTGTAACGCTGTGTTAATGGCCAATGTCCGTACTGTCTATTGTCTAAAAGGTATAAAAATGATCAACTACCATTGTGTAGTTGAGAAGGTAGCTGCCAAGTACTGCGGAGTACCAGTGCTTTCTCCCAAAGCTTTGTCCGAAGTAAAACTGTATTATTGAAACCTCCAAGTCTGACTCCGAAGTGGTAAATTTCCCACAACGTAAGTAAACTTTATTTTAGCAGAGACACTTACCGGGTTCACAGTGCAGTGGTGGCATGGTGTCAGTGTGATGAGGCGGCAGCACAAACACCGGCTGGTTAGTGTAATAAAGAGCCATGAAGCGGGCTAGTGACTGAACCACTGCCAGGGCAGCATCCACCCCAACATCCTGCAGCATCACCGAATCCAATCCCAGCCCATCGGAACCTGGACACAGAGTCACAGCATACCCAGTGTAAAATACACCGACAGAGTGTGGACAGAACCACACACCCCTCACTGTATTACCGATATACCCCACACACTCACTGTAACACCGATATACCCCACACACTCACTGTAACACCGATATACCCCACACACTCACTGTAACACCGATATACTCCACACACTCACTGTAACACCGATATACCCCACACACTCACTGTAACACCGATATACCCCACACACTCACAGTAACACCGATATACCCCACACACTCACTGTAACACCGATATACTCCACACACTCACTGTAACACCGATATACCCCACACACTCACAGTAACACCGATATACCCCACACACTCACAGTAACACTGATATACCCCACACACTCACAGTAACACCGATATACCCCACACACTCACAGTAACACTGATATACCCCACACACTCACAGTAACACTGATATACCCCACACACCTCACTGTAACACCGATATACCCCACACACTCACTGTAACACCGATATACTCCACACACTCACTGTAACACCGATATACCCCACACACTCACAGTAACACTGATATACCCCACACACTCACAGTAACACTGATATACCCCACACACCTCACTGTAATACCGATATACCCCACACACTCACAGTAACACCGATATACCCCACACACTCACTGTAATACCAATATACCCCACACCCCTCACTGTAACACTGATATACCCCACACACCTCACTGTAACACCGATATACCCCGCACACTCACTGTAACACCGATATACCCCACACACCTCACTGTAACACCGATATACCCCACACCCTCACTGTAACACCGATATACCCCACCCACTCACTGTAACACCGATATACCCCACACCCCTCACTGTAACACCGATATACCCCACACACCTCATTGTAACACCGATATACCCCACACACTCACTGTAACACCGATATACCCCACACCCCTCACTGTAACACCGATATACCCCACACACCTCACTGTAACACCGATATACCCCACACACTCACTGTAACACCGATATACCCCACACACTCACTGTAACACCGATATACCCCACACACCTCACTGTAACACCGATACACCCCACACACCTCACTGCAATACTGATATACCCCACACACTCACTGTAATACCGATATACCCCACACACTCACTGTAACACCGATATACCCCACACACCTCACTGTAATACCGATATACCCCACACCCCTCACTATAACACCGATATACCCCACACACCTCACTGTAACACCGATATACCCCACACTCACTGTAACACCGATATACGCCACACCCCTCACTGTAACACTGATATACCCCACACCCCCTCACTGTAACACCGATATACCCCACACCCCTCACTGTAACACTGATATACCCCACACCCCTCACTGTAACACCGATATACCCCACACCCCTCACTGTAACACTGATATACCCCAGACCCCCTCACTGTAACACCGATATACCCCACACTCACTATAACACCGATATACCCCACACACCTCACTGTAACACTGATATACCCCACACTCACTATAACACCGATATACCCCACACACCTCACTGTAACACTGATATACCCCAGACCCCCTCACTGTAACACTGATATACCCCACACTCACTATAACACCGATATACCCCACACACCTCACTGTAACACTGATATACCCCAGACCCCCTCACTGTAACACTCTGATATACCCCACACTCACTGTAACACCGATATACCCCACACACTCACTGTAACACCGATATACCCCACACACTCACTGTAACACCGATATACCCCACACACTCACTGTAACACCGATATACCCCACAGACTCACAGTAACACCGATATACCCCACACACTCACAGTAACACCGATATACCCCACACACCTCACTGTAACACTGATATACCCCACACACTCACTGTAACACCGATATACCCCACACACTCACTGTAACACCGATATACCCCACACACCTCACTGTAACACCGATATACCCCACACACTCACTGTAACACCGATATACCCCACAGACTCACAGTAACACCGATATACCCCACACACTCACAGTAACACCGATATACCCCACACACTCACTGTAACACCGATATACCCCACACACTCACAGTAACACCGATATACCCCACACACTCACTGTAACACCGATATACCCCACACACTCACAGTAACACCGATATACCCCACACACTCACAGTAACACTGATATACCCCACACACTCACAGTAACACTGATATACCCCACACACCTCACTGTAACACCGATATACTCCACACACTCACAGTACACTGATATACCCCACACACTCACAGTAACACTGATATACCCCACACACCTCACTGTAACACCGATATACCCCACACACTCACAGTAACACTGATATACCCCACACACTCACTGTAACACCGATATACTCCACACACTCACAGTAACACCGATATACCCCACACACTCACAGTAACACTGATATACCCCACACACTCACAGTAACACTGATATACCCCACACACCTCACTGTAATACCGATATACCCCACACACTCACAGTAACACCGATATACCCCACACACTCACTGTAATACCAATATACCCCACACCCCTCACTGTAACACTGATATACCCCACACACCTCACTGTAACACTGATATACCCCACACACCTCACTGTAACACCGATATACCCCACACACTCACTGTAACACCGATATACCCCACACACCTCACTGTAACACCGATATACCCCGCACACTCACTGTAACACCGATATACCCCACACACCTCACTGTAACACCGATATACCCCACACCCTCACTGTAACACCGATATACCCCACCCACTCACTGTAACACCGATATACCCCACACCCCTCACTGTAACACCGATATACCCCACACACCTCACTGTAACACCGATATACCCCACACACTCACTGTAACACCGATATACCCCACACCCCTCACTGTAACACCGATATACCCCACACACCTCACTGTAACACCGATATACCCCACACACCTCACTGTAACACCGATATACTCCACACACTCACTGTAACACCGATATACCCCACACACTCACTGTAACACCGATATACCCCACACACCTCACTGTAACACCGATACACCCCACACACTCACTGTAACACCGATATACCCCACACACTCACTGTAACACCGATATACCCCACACACCTCACTGTAACACCGATATACTCCACACACTCACTGTAACACCGATATACCCCACACACTCACTGTAACACCGATATACCCCACACACCTCACTGTAACACCGATACACCCCACACACTCACTGTAACACCGATATACTCCACACACTCACTGTAACACCGATATACCCCACACACCTCACTGCAATACTGATATACCCCACACACTCACTGTAATACCGATATACCCCACACACTCACTGTAACACCGATATACCCCACACACCTCACTGTAATACCGATATACCCCACACCCCTCACTATAACACCGATATACCCCACACACTTCACTGTAACACCGATATACCCCACACTCACTGTAACACCGATATACGCCACACCCCTCACTGTAACACTGATATACCCCACACCCCTCACTGTAACACTGATATACCCCACACCCCCTCACTGTAACACCGATATACCCCACACCCCTCACTGTAACACTGATATACCCCACACCCCTCACTGTAACACCGATATACCCCACACCCCTCACTGTAACACTGATATACCCCAGACCCCCTCACTGTAACACTGATATACCCCACACCCCTCACTGTAACACTGATATACCCCACACTCACTGTAACACCGATATACCCCACACACCTCACTGTAACACTGATATACCCCAGACCCCCTCACTGTAACACTGATATACCCCACACCCCTCACTGTAACACTCTGATATACCCCACACCCCTCACTGTAACACTCTGATATACCCCACACTCACTGTAACACCGATATACCCCACACACTCACTGTAACACCGATATACCCCACACACTCACTGTAACACCGATATACCCCACACACTCACTGTAACACTGATATACCCCAGACCCCCTCACTGTAACACTCTGATATACCCCACACCCTCACTGTAACACCGATATACCCCACACACCTCACTGTAACACTGATATACCCCAGACCCCCTCACTGTAACACTCTGATATACCCCACACTCACTGTAACACCGATATACCCCACACACTCACTGTAACACCGATATACCCCACACACTCACTGTAACACCGATATACCCCACACACTCACTGTAACACTGACATACCCCAGACCCCCTCACTGTAACACTCTGATATACCCCACACACTCACTGTAACACCGATATACCCCACACCCCTCACTGTAACACTGATATACCCCACACACTCACTGTAACACCGATATACCCCACACACTCACTGTAACACCGATATACCCCACACACTCACTGTAACACCGATATACCCCACACACTCACTGTAACACCGATATACCCCACAGACTCACAGTAACACCGATATACCCCACACACCTCACTGTAACACTGATATACCCCACACACCTCACTGTAACACTGATATACCCCACACACCTCACTGTAACACTCTGATATACCCCACACCCCTCACTGTAACACTGATATACCCCACACACCTCACTGTAACACTCTGATATACCCCACACCCCTCACTGTAACACCGATATACCCCACACACCTCACTGTAACACTGATATACCCCACACACTCACTGTAACACCGATATACCCCACACACCTCACTGTAACACCGATATACCCCACACACTCACTGTAACACCGATATACCCCACACACCACACTGTAACACCGATATACCCCACACACTCACTGTAACACCGATATACCCCACACACCTCACTGTAATACCGATATACCCCACACACTCACTGTAACACCGACATACCCCACACCCCTCACTGTAACACTCTGATGTACCCCACACCCCTCACTGTAACACTCTGATATACCCCACACCCCTCACTGTAACACTCTGATATACCCCACACCCCTCACTGTAACACTCTGATATACCCCACACCCCTCACTGTAACAGTCTGATATACCCCACACCCCTCACTGTAACACTCTGATATACCCCACACCCCTCACTGTAACACTCTGATATACCCCACACCCCTCACTGTAACACACTGATATACCCCACACCCCTCACTGTGACACTCTGATATACCCCACACCCCTCACTGTAACACTCTGATGTACCCCACACCCCTCACTGTAACACTCTGATATACCCCACACCCCTCACTGTAACACTCTGATATACCCCACACCCCTCACTGTAACACTCTGATATACCCCACACCCCTCACTGTAACAGTCTGATATACCCCACACCCCTCACTGTAACACTCTGATATACCCCACACCCCTCACTGTAACACTCTGATATACCCCACACCCCTCACTGTAACACACTGATATACCCCACACCCCTCACTGTGACACTCTGATATACCCCACACCCCTCACTGTAACACTCTGATATACCCCACACCCCTCACTGTAACACTCTGATATACCCCACACCCCTCACTGTAACACTCTGATATATCCCACACACCTCACTGTAACACCGATATACCCCACACCCCTCACTGTAACACTCTGATATACCCCACACCCCTCACTGTAACACTCTGATATACCCCACACCCCTCACTGTAACACTCTGATATACCCCACACTCTTCACTGTAACACTCTGATATACCCCACACCCCTCACTGTGACACTCTGATATACCCCACACCCCTCACTGTAACACTCTGATATACCCCACACCCCTCACTGTAACACTCTGATATACACCACACCCCTCACTGTAACATTCTGATATATCCCACACCCCTCACTGTAACATTCTGATATATCCCACACCCCTCACTGTAACACTCTGATATATCCCACGCCCCTCACTGTAACACTCTGATATACCCCACACCCCTCACTGTAACAGTCTGATATACCCCACACCCCTCACTGTAACAGTCTGATATACCCCACACCCCTCACTGTAACACTCTGATATACCCCACACCCCTCACTGTAACATTCTGATATATCCCACACCCCTCACTGTGACACTCTGATATACACCACACCCCTCACTGTAACATTCTGATATATCCCACACCCCTCACTGTAACATTCTGATATATCCCACACCCCTCACTGTAACACTCTGATATACCCCACACCCTTCACTGTAACACTCTGATATACCCCACACCCCTCACTGTAACACTCTGATATACCCCACACCCCTCACTGTAACACTGATATACCCCACACCCCTCACTGTAACACTCTGATATACCCCACACCCCTCACTGTAACACTGATATACCCCACACCCCTCACTGTAACACTCTGATATATCCCACACCCCTCACTGTAACACTCTGATATACCCCACACCCCTCACTGTAACACTCTGATATACCCCGCACCCCTCACTGTAACACTCTGATATACCCCACACCCCTCACTGTAACACTGATATACCCCACACCCCTCACTGTAACACTCTGATATATCCCACACCCCTCACTGTAACACTCTGATATACCCCACACCCCTCACTGTAACACTCTGATATACCCCACACCCCTCACTGTAACAGTCTGATATACCCCACACCTCTCACTGTGATATGCTGATATCACACACTCATTATTCATAAACCCACACAACACACTAATAATCTGATAATAAACACACTTTTCATGTTTTATTGGGCATCTTGACATCTCACCTTTTGCAATCTCAGACCGTTCTTGGTTTAGTACCTGTCCCACAAGATGTTCACAAAAGTCGAGGGCAGCACAGAGATTGTAGAGGTAGAGGTGGGTGTAAAGAATGGCCAGGCTATATCGCGTCTGCAGGTAAATCACTCTGCCTCTATCTGTAATCAAAAAAAAAGCATGACTTCACAGCATTAGGCCCAGTCCACTGGCAGGATTCAATATGGCCGCACAGAAACAGGGAGAAAATGAGGCAGATAGAAAGATGGAAGAGGAAGCTAAGGGTGAGAGGAGCAGACAGATATAACATACAGTAGGGTCTGGGGTAGGATGTGGGGAGATACACACTGAGCAATTGATGGAAGTGAATACGATCTGGGGCAAGAATCGCCAAAATGTCCCAGCAGCAGCTGGACAGGTGATGCTGCAGCAGCTGGACAGGTGATGCTGCAGCAGCTGGACAGGTGATGCTGCAGCAGCTGGACAGGTGATGCTGCAGCAGCTGGACAGGTGATGCTGCAGCAGCTGGACAGGTGATGCTGCAGCAGCTGGGCAGGTGATGCTGCAGCAGCTGGACAGGTGATGCTGCAGCAGCTGGGCAGGTGATGCTGCAGCAGCTGGACAGGCGATGCTGCAGCAGCTGGACAGGTGATGCTGCAGCAGCTGGACAGGTGATGCTGCAGCAGCTGGACAGGTGATGCTGCAGCAGCTGGACAGGCGATGCTGCAGCAGCTGGACAGGTGATGCTGCAGCAGCTGGAGAGGTGATGCTGCAGCAGCTGGACAGGTGGTGCTGCAGCAGCTGGACAGGTGATGCTGCAGCAGCTGGAGAGGTGATGCTGCAGCAGCTGGACAGGTGGTGCTGCAGCAGCTGGACAGGTGATGCTGCAGCAGCTGGACAGGCGATGCTGCAGCAGCTGTGTGTTCATGTGTATTCTCTTACCTTTGCCCGTCTCCTGCTGAAGTGCCGCCAGCCAGATTTGCACAGACTCCAGGTACGAGCCCAGAAGGAAGGACTCCTCACCTCCAAACAAGACACAACAGAGCAGTGAAAAGACAGCCTTTATTCCCTGTGCTAATCTTCAGCTGAATGGCGGGCCACCTTCAGCAGCTTCTGAAGGCAGCCCCAGTTTGAGATTTGCTTACTTCACAGGGTGGATAAGGTGTGCAACTAGAATGGCCTAACTGAATAAAGTGGCAAACTCTCCTTCCCTAAAGGAAGAGTGAACCAATAGTCAGTGACATATCAGCACAGGGGGAAACCATTCGGCCCACTGAGTCCATGCTGGCTCTCTGTAAAGCAACCCAGTCAGTTCCACTCTCCTGCTCTATCACTGCGAGTCTATTTCTCTCAAATGTCCATCCAATTTCTTAGTGAGATCATTCACTGTCTCTGCTTGTAACCCATTCATGGGCAGTGAGTTCCAACTCATTATCACTCGCTGTATAAAAACATTCATCCTCACATCCCACCTGCACCGCCTGCCCAATTACTTAATTCTATGTCATCTTATCCCATCAGCCAATGGGAACAGCTTTTCTTTTTTTATTCATTTGTGGGACACGGGTGTCGCTGGATGACCAGCATTTATTGCCCACCCCTAGTTGCCCATGGAGGGCAGTTGAGAGTCAACCCACTGTTGTGGCTCTGGAGTTACATGTAGGCCAGACCGGGTAAGGACGGCAGATTTCCTTCCCTAAAGGACATTAGTGATCCAGATGGTCTTTTTCCAACAATCGACAATGGTTTCATGGTCATCGGTAGATCCTTAATTCCAGATATTTTTTATTGAATTCAAATTCCACCACCTGCCGTAGCGGGATCCGAACCCAGGTCCCCAGAATATTAGCTAAGTTTCTGGGTTAATAATCTAGCGATAATACCACTAAGTTTAATTTATTTATTTTTGTCCAAGTAGTTTACGTTAACACTGCAATGAAGTTACTGTGAAAATCCGCCAGTCGCCACACTCCAGCACCTGTTCGGGAATCTAGCATGGCCAGTACACCTAACCAGCACGTCTTTCGGACTGTGGGAGGAAACCGGAGCACCCGGAGGAAACCCACGCAGACACGGGGGAGAACGCGCAAACTCCACGCAAACTCCTCCCAAGCCGGGAATCGAACCTGGGTCCCTGACACTGTGAGGCAGCAGTGGTAACCACTGTGCCACTCCATGACCCCTCAGCTCGAGGGAAACAGGTTCCTGTCTGCGCTCCCTCGACCCCCTCATCATTTTGAACATCTCGATCAAATCACCCCTCAGCCTCCTCTGTTCGAGGGAAAACAACCCCAGCCCCACCCAGCTCTCCACACTGCTGTAATTTCCAAACCCTGGCAGCATTCTTGTCAGTCTCGGCACACTTGGGTGCAGAGGGATACGGGCCAAATGCGGGCAATTGGGATTAGCTTCGGGGTTTAAAAAAAGGGTGGCATGGCCAAGATGGACCGAAGGGCCTGTTTCCATGCTGTAAACCTCTATGACTCGATGACTCTCCAGAACAATTATTTCCTTCTTGTAATATGAGGACCAGAAACTGTGAATAAATTCCAGCATTTTATACAGTTCCAGCATCACATTCTTGCTTTTGTATTCAATCTTCCCTCTAGACTGTCCCAATCAAACAGGTGTTGCATAGTGCTAAATACAAAGTAAAGCTCCCTCTACAAGGTCCGTTTTGATTAGTGTGTTTATTGAATCTCCTTACCTGCCAGAGGTTTGAGCTGCTGGTTTGGTCCCAGCCTCTCTCCCATGGTCTGTAAGGTTGTCTGGACCTGGGACAGGAGTGATGTTAGGATTGTCTCTTCCCCTTCAAGCCTCTTCTTTAACTTGTTGCTGTTTGATGGTTGTTGGAGCTTCCGGAGATGGGAATGGTACTGCAATGCATGCTGGTATAACTGACGCCAGCTGACAGCTAGTCTGTGCCAATGAGATACAAGCTAACGTCATGGAATCTATCACATCAACAATGGTGGAAACAATCTTCCTTCTCAGCAACACTGCCCTGGCCCCTCCAAAACAACCTCCCCCCCCACACACCCAGTTAAATACACCCCTCACTAAGCATCTGACCTTTTCAACTGTCCCTTGAATGAGTCCCTTTATGATTGAGTGGTGTTCCTGTGTGAAAAAGGTCTACATTGATCAATGAGTCTTGCACCTACCTGTGTGATGGCTTTTGGGTTCTTTGCACAGTTTGAGATGGAAGCTGCAGAAAGGTGAGGAGAGAACACTTTTTCTTGGGAGCTACTGGCACTCGGATAGAATCGGACGCTGTGTCCCATGGAAAGTGCAAGAAGCCTTGGGTTTGGAGGGAGTACACTGTGTCCAGATGTACAGACGCCAGCTTAAGTGCCAAGAGGCTGATGAGAAGTGAGTGAGAGAATGAGGCTGGCCCAAATTTCTGAGAAAGAATTAACTTCACAATGTCTGCTGAGAGTTTCACTGCATGTGGTAGTGAATGCTTATACACCCCATCCCAGTTCAGGACAGTTAGACAGTAGCGCAAGAGCTGTAATGTCCTATAAATTCCAGGGCTCCTCCTCAGGGCTTTCTTCACCAGCTTGTTCTTCAGTTTTATGACTGAGCTTGGGAGAGTGGCTGGGGCAAATGGGAGAAGGCGGGCGAACTGCAAGAAGGCCCGTACCGTGTACTGAAGGAGCAGATCTTTACCCTCCATACCCTTAACAGATACCACCATGCTCCAGGCTGTCAACAAGCTGTTCTGGATCTGTCTGAGTTTGGCCTCATGATGGTTTGCTGGCTCCTCCTGCTTGGCATGGAGGGTGTCGAACATGGAGGCAAACTCCAAGTGGCCCTGGTCCATGGTGCCAGGATCAGAGTTGGGAAACCTGGGGTAACGAGTAAGGCAGGGAGTAGCATCAGCCGAATCCTCATCTTCATCAGCCTGCAAAAGAGAAATAAATCAAACTACAGCAAACAGACAAAAACTCCATCAGCAACAGCGAGTGAAAGGATAGTGACAGGATTTGAATAGAAACCTCTCATTAGTCCCAATATAGGCCTCAGAACATAGCCGAGACGAGAACTCCAGAGCAGTACATGATCACTGTTCTGCTCTGGTTAGTTTGAAACATCCTATCTGACTATTCCTGTGGATATTGAAGATTCCACTGCACTGCTGGAAGATCAGCAAGTCTTCCTAATGCATTGGCCAACATTCCTCCCAATGCATTGGCCAACATTCCTCCTGATGCGCTGGCCAACATCCGTCCTAATGCAGGAGATATGCGCATTTAGAACGGAATAATCTCATTAGCGATAGACAGCATGGTTTTGTACGAGGGAGGTCATGCCTCACAAATTTAATTGTAATTAATGTTACCAGGGAGGCAGTGCTTGGTAGACTAACGGGACTGAAGGTGGACAAGTCCCCGGGCCCGGATGGAATGCATCCCAGGGTATTGAAAGAAATGTCAGAGGTAATAGCGGATGCGTTAGTGGTTATTTATCAAAATTCGTTGGATTCTGGGGTAGTGCCGGTGGATTGGAAAACGGCTAATGTTACGCCGCTGTTTAAAAAAGGAAATAGACAAAAGGCGGGTAACTACAGGCCAGTTAGCTTAACGTCTGTAGTTGGGAAAATGCTGGAATCCATCATTAAAGAAGAAATAGCAGGCCATCTGGATAAGAATGATTCAACTAAGCAGACGCAGCATGGATTCATGAGGGGAAAGTCGTGCTTGACGAACTTGTTGGATTTTTATGAAGATGTGACTCGTGCGATTGACGGAGGGGGACCGGTGGATGCGGTGTTTTTGGATTTCCAAAAGGCATTTGATAAGGTGCCTCACAAAAGGTTGCTGAAGAAGATTGGGTCACACGGAGTTGGGGGTAGGGTGTTAGCGTGGATTGGGGATTGGCTATCCGACAGGAAGCAGCGAGTCAGAATAAATGGGTGCTTTTCTGGTTGGCAGATGGTAACTAGTGGCGTGCCGCAGGGATCGGTACTGGGGCCTCAACTATTTACCATTTATATAGACGATCTGGAGGAGGGGACTGAGTGTAGGGTAACAAAGTTTGCAGACGACACAAAGATAAGTGGAAAAGTGAATAGTGTGGAGGGTGTAGAAGGTCTGCAGAGAGATTTGGACAGGCTGAGTGAGTGGGCGAGGATCTGGCAGATGGAGTATAACGTTGACAAATCCGAGGTTATTCACTTTGGAAGAAATAATAGCAAATTGGATTATTATCTAAATGGAAAGAAATTACAACATGCTGCTGTGCAGAGGGACCTGGGGGTCCTTGTGCATGAGACGCAAAAACCCAGTCTGCAGGTGCAACAGGTGATCAAGAAGGCAAATGGGATGTTGGCCTATATCGCAAGGGGGATAGAATATAAAAGCAGAGATGTCTTGCTGCATCTGTACAGGGCATTGGTGAGGCCGCAGCTGGAATACTGTGTGCAGTATTGGTCCCCTTATTTGCGGAAGGATATATTGGCCTTGGAGGGAGTGCAGAGAAGGTTCACTAGGTTGATACCAGAGATAAGGGGTGTTGATTATGAGGAGAGACTGAGTAGATTGGGATTGTACTCGTTGGAATTTAGAAGGCTGAGGGGGGATCTTACAGAGACCTATAAGATAATGAAGGGACTGGATAGGGTAGAGGTGGAGAGATTCTTTCCACTTAGAAAGGAAACTAGAACTAGAGGGCACAGCCTCAAAATAAAGGGGGGTCAGTTTAGGACAGAGTTGAGGAGGAACTCCTTCTCTCAGAGGGTGGTGAATCTCTGGAATTCTCTGCCCACTGAAGTGATGGAGGCTACCTCGTTGAATATGTTTCAATCACGGATAGATGGATTCCTGATCGGTGAGGGAATTAGGGGTTATAGGGATCAGGCGGGTAAGTGGAACTGATCCACTTCAGATCAGCCATGATCTCATTGAATGGCGGGGCAGGCTCGAGGGGCTAGATGGCCTACTCCTGCTCCTATTTCTTATGTTCTTAAATTTGGTTGCGTTTTTTCAGGAGGTGACAAAAACGATTGATGAGGGAAGGGCCGTAGATGTCGTCTATATGGATTTTAGTAAAGCGTTTGACAAAGTCCCTCATGACAGGCTGGTGCAAAAGGTTCAATCTAATGGCATAAAAGGTGAGCTAGCGAGATGGGTGGAGAACTGGCTTAGCCACAGGAGACAGAGGGTAGCAGTGGAGGGGTCTTTTTCCGGTTGGAAGTCTGTGACTAGTGGTGTTCCGCAGGGCTCTGTACTGGGACCTCTGCTGTTTGTGATATATATAAATGATTTGGAGGAAGATGTAGCTGGTGTCATCAGTAAGTTTGCGGACGACACGAAGATTGCCGGAGTTGCGGATAGTGATGAACATTGTCAGAGAATACAGCAGGATATAGATAGGCTGGAACATTGGGTGGAGAAATGGCAGATGGAATTTAATCCAGATAAATGCGAAGTGATGCATTTCGGTAGATCTAATGTAAGGGGGAGCTATACAATAAATGGCAGAACCATCAGGAGTATAGACACACAGAGGGACCTGGGTGTACAAGTCCACAGATCCTTAAAGGTGGCAGCACAGGTGGAGAGGGTGGTGAAGAAGGCATATGGCATGCTTGCCTTTATTGGACGGGGCATAGAATATAAAAGTTGGCATATGATGTTGCAGCTGTATATAACGATGGTTAGGCCACATTTGGAATACTGGGTCCAGTTCTGGTTGCCACACTACCAGAAGGACGTGGAGGCTTTGGAGAGAGTGCAGAGGAGGTTTACCAGGATGTTGCCTGGTATGGAGGGTCTTAGCTATAGAACCATAGAAAATTACAGCTCAGAAACAGGCCTTTTGGCCCTTCTTGTCTGTGCCGAACCATTTTCTGCCTAGTCCCACTGACCTGCACTTGGACCATATCCCTCCACACCCCTCTCATCCATGAACCCGTCCAAGTTTTTCTTAAATGTTAAAAGTGACCCCGCATTTACCACTTTATCCGGCAGCTCATTCCACACTCCCACCACTCTCTGCGTGAAGAAGCCCCCCCTAATATTCCCTTTAAACTTTTCTCCTTTCACCCTTAACCCATGCCCTCTGGTTTTTTTCTTCCCTCGCCTCAGCGGAAAAAGCCTGCTTGCATTCACTCTATCTATACCCATCAAAATCTTATACACCTCTCTCAAATCTCCCCTCAATCTTCTACACTCCAGGGAATAAAGTCCCAACCTATTCAATCTCTCTCTGTAACTCAGCTTCTCAAGTCCCAGCAACATCCTTGTGAACCTTCTCTGCACTCTTTCAACATTATTTACATCCTTCCTGTAACTAGCTGACCAAAACTGTACACAATACTCCAAATTCGGCCTCACCAATGCCTTATATAACTTTACCATAACACTCCAACTTTTATACTCGATACTCTGATTTATAAAGGCCAATGTACCAAAGGCACTCTTTACGACCCTATCCACCTGTGACGTCACTTTAAGGGAATTCTGTACCTGTATTCCCAGATCCCTCTGTTCAACTGCACTCTTCAGAGTCCTACCATTTACCCTGTACGTTCTACTTTGGTTTGTCCTTCCAAAGTGCAATATCTCACACTTGTCTGCGTTAAATTCCATTTGCCATTTTTCAGCCCATTTTTCTAGTTGATCCAAATCCCTCTGCAAGCTTTGAAAACCTTCCTCACTGTCCACGACACCTCCAATCTTTGTATCATCAGCAAACTTGCTGATCCAATTTACCACATTATCATCCAGATCATTGATATAGATGACAAACAACAATGGACCCAACACCGATCCCTGCGGCACACCACTAGTCACAGGCCTCCACTCAGAGAAGCAATCCTCCACAACCACTCTCTGGCTTCTTCCATTGAAAGAAGTTTAACAACACCAGGTCACCCTCTTCTTCCATTGAGCCAGTGTCTAATCCAATTTACTACCTCCCCATGTATACCTAGCGACTGAACCTTCCTAACTAACCGCCCATGAGGGACCTTGTCAAAGGCCTTGCTGAAATCCAGGTAGACAACATCCACCGCCTTCCCTTCATCCACTTTCCTGGTAACCTCCTCGAAAAACTCTAATAGATTGGTTAAACATGACCTACCACGCACAAAGCCATGTTGACTCTCCCTAATAAGTCCCTGTCTATCCAAATATTTGTAGATCCTATCCCTTATCACACCTTCCAATAACTTGCCTACCATCGACGTCAAACTTACTGGCCTATAATTTCCCGGATTTCTTTTGGAACCTTTTTTAAACAACGGAACACCATGAGCCACCCTTCAATCATCCGGCACCTCCCCCGTGAATACTGACATTTTAAATATGTCTGCCAGGGCCCCTGCAAGTTCAACACTAGCTTCCCTCAAGGTCCGTGGAAATACCCTGTCTGGTCCTGGGGATTTATCCACTCTGATTTGCCTCAAGACAGCGAGCACCTCCTCCCCTTTAATCTGTATAGGTTCCATGACCTCCCTACCTGTTTGCCCTATTTCCGTAGACTCCATGCCCGTTTCCTCAGTAAATACGGATGCAAAAAAACCATTTAGTATCTCCCCCATCTCTTTTGGTTCCATACACAGTCCACCACTCTGGTCTTCAAGAGGACCAATTTTATCCCTCACTATCCTTTTGCTTCTAACATACCTATAGAAGCTCTTTGGATTTTCCTTCACTCTGTCTGCCAAAGCAACCTCATGTCTTCTTTTAGCCCTCCTGATTTCCCTCTTAAGTAGCTTCGTACACTTTTTATACTCCTCGAGCATCTGATCTGTTCCTTGCTGCCTGTACATTTCAGACAACTCTCTCTTCCTCTTAATCAGTGTTACAATCTCCCTCGAGAACCAAGGTTCCTTTTTCCTATCTACTTTGCCTTTAATCCTGACAGGAACGGAGAGGTGGCAGATGGAGTTTAATCCAGATAAATGCGAAGTGATGCATTTTGGAAGAAATAATGTAGGGAGGAGTTATACAATAAATGGCAGAGTCATCAGGAGTATAGAAACACAAATCCTTGAAGGTGGCAACACAGGTGGAGAAGGTGGTGAAGAAGGCATATGGTATGCTTGCCTTTATAGGACGGGGTATAGAGTATAAAAGCTGGAGTCTGATGATGCAGCTGTATAGAACGCTGGTTAGGCCACATTTGGAGTACTGCATCCAGTTCTGGTCGCCGCACTACCAGAAGGACGTGGAGGCGTTAGAGAGAGTCCAGAGAAGGTTTACCAGGATGTTGCCTGGTATGGAGGGTCTTAGCTATGAGGAGAGATTGGGTAAACTGGGGTTGTTCTCCTTGGAAAGACGGAGAATGAGGGGAGATCTAATAGAGGTGTACAAGATTATGAAGGGTATAGATAGGGTGAACAGTGGGAAGCTTTTTCCCAAGTCGGAGGTGACGATCACGAGCTCAAGGTGAGAGGGGCGAAGTATAACTCAGATATCAGAGGGACGTTTTTTACACAGAGGGTGGTGGGGGCCTGGAATGCGCTGCCAAGTAGGGTGGTGGAGGCAGGCACGCTGACACCGTTTAAGACTTATCTGGATAGTCACATGAGCAGCCTGGGAATGGAGGGATACAAACGATTGGTCTAGTTGGACCAAGGAGCGGCACAGGCTTGGAGGGCCGAAGGGCCTGTTTCCTGTGCTGTACTGTTCTTTGTTCTTTGAACATACAAACTCTGCACTCTCAAAATTTCTCCTTTGAAGGCCCCCCACTTTCCATTTACATCCTTACCAGAGAACAGCCTGTGCCAATCCACACTTCCCAGATCCCTTCTCATTTCATCAAATTTGGCCTTTTTCCAGTTCAGAACTTCAACCTGAGGACCAGATCTATCCTTATCCACGATCAGGTTGAAACTAATGGCATTATGATCACTGGATCCAAAGTGTTCCCTCACACTCACATCCATCACCTGCCCTAACTCATTTCCCAATAGGAGATCCAATATCGCATCCTCTCTAGTTGGCACCTCTATATACTGATGTAGAAAATTCTCCTGAGCACATTTTACAAACTCTACCCCGTCTAAACCTTTAACAATACGCGAGTCCCAATCTATATGTGGAAAATTAAAATCCCCTACTCTCACAACTTTGTGTTTCTTGCAGTTGTCAGCTATCTCTCCGCTGATTTGCTCCTCCAATTCTCGCTGACTATTGGGTGGTCTATAATACAAGCCCATTAATGTGGTCATACCTTTCCTGTTTCTCAGCTCCACCCATAGGGCCTTTGTAGACAAGCTCCCTAATCTATCCTGCCTGAGTACCGCTGTAACATTTTCCCTGACCAACAATGCCACCCCCCCACCTTTTATCCCTCTGCCTCTATCCCGCCTGAAACATTGGAACCCTGGAACATTGAGCTGCCAGTCCTGCCCCTCCTGTAGCCAAGTTTCACTCATGGCTATAATGTCATATTTCCATGTGTCTATCCACGCCTTCAGCTCATCTGCCTTCCTCACAATACTCCTGGCATTGAAATAGACACACCTCAAAAAATTATTTCCACCACACTCTACCCTTCCATTTGTGATTTTGCTTGAACTAACCTGTCTTTTTACCCCTGCTCCACTATCTGCTCTGGCACTCTGGTTCCCACCACCCTGCAAATCTAGTTTAAACACTCCCCTGTGAGGAGAGATTGGGTAAACTGGGGTTGTTCTCCCTGGAAAGACGGAGGATGAGGGGCGACCTAATAGAGGTGTATAAAATTATGAAGGGCATAGATAGGGTGAACAGTGGGAAGCTTTTTCCCAGGTCGGAGGTGACAAACACAAGGGGTCACGGGTTCAAGGTGAGGGGGGCAAGGTTCAACACAGATGTCAGGGGGACGTATTTTACACAGAGGGTGGTGGGGGCCTGGAATGCACTGCCAAGCAAGGTGATTGAGATAGACACGCTGGGATCGTTTAAGACTTATCTAGATAGCCACATGAACAGACTGGGAATAGAGGGATACAAAAGAATGGTCTAGTGGGCACATGAGCGGCACAGGCTTGGAGGGCCGAAGGGCCTGTTCCTCTGTTGTATTGTTCTTTGCATTGGTCAACATTCCTCCCAGGAGAAGGTGGTGAAGAAGGCATATGGTATGCTTGCCTTTATAGGACGGGGTGTAGAGTATAAAAGCTGGAGTCTGATGTTGCAGCTGTGTAGAACGCTGGTTAGGCCACATTTGGAGTACTGCGTCCAGTTCTGGTCGCCGCACTACCAGAAGGATGTGGAGGCTTTGGAGAGAGTGCAGAGAAGGTTTACCAGGACGTTGCCTGGTATGGAGGGTCTTAGCTATGAGGAGAGATGGGTAAACTGGGCTTGTTCTCCCTGGAAAGACGGAGAATGAGGGGAGACCTAATAGAGGTGTACAAAATTATGAAGGGTATAGATAGGGTGAACAGCGGGAAGCTTTTTCCCAGGTCGGAGGTGACGATCACGAGGGGTCACGGGCTCAAGGTGAGAGGGGCGAGGTATAACTCAGATATCAGAGGGACGTTTTTTACACAGAGAGTGGTGGGGGCCTGGAATGCGCTGCCAAGTAGGGTGGTGGAGGCAGACACGCTGACATCGTTTAAGACTTACCTGGATAGTCACATAAGCAGCCTGGGAATGGAGGGATACAAACGAATGGTCTAGTTGGACCAAGGAGCAGCACAGGCTTGGAGGGCCGAAGGGCCTGTTTCCTGTGTTGTACTGTTCTTTGTTCAATGCATTGGCCAACATTCCTCCTAAAAAATAATTTTTTGTTTTGTGTTTTTTTTAAAACTGTAATCCAGAAGGGGGCCGCGGAGTAGTCTGGGAAGGGTTTTTCTTTTTTTTTTAACACTGCGCAGGTGCCTGAAGTCAGCCAGTCGTGCGCATGAGGTTTAAAAAGCAGGCCGCACTATCCAGCGGGCAGTGTTGTTAGTGGGCAGCGGAGTGAGAGGGAGCAGAGTGAAGGCTGAAGGGCTTTGGCTCAACGGGCTTAGGCGGAAACGGGCGGGGCAGGGTAGTTGTTTCCTGTGCTATTTGAAGGAAGGGGGAATTATGAGTGTGAGGCCAGTTTGTGGTTCTTGGTGTCGGATGTGGGAGGTCCTGGAGTCAGCTAGCCTCCCGGACGTCCATATCTGCACCCGGTGCGTCGAGCTGAAGCTCCTAAGGGACCACGTTGGGGAACTGGAACTGCAGCTCAAAGACCTTCGTCTGGTTAGGGAGAATGAGGAGGTGATAGATAGGAATTACAGGCAGGTGGTCACAGCGGGGCCACGGGAGGCAGACAAGTGGGTCACGGTTAGGAAGGGGAAGGGGAAAGGACAGGTACTAGAGGGTACCCCAGTGGCTGTGCCCCTTAACAATAAGTACACCTGTTTGAGTGCTGTTGGGGGGAGCAGCCAACCTGGGGGAAGCAACAGTGGCCGTGCCTCCGGCACAGAGTCCGGCCCGGCAGCTCAGAAGGGGAGGGAAAGGAGGGGGAAGGCAGTAATAAGGCAGTTGAGGGTGGTGAGGTATTGGGGAAGGTATCAGGGTCAAGGGTGGGTACCGGTAGACAGGAAGGTGGGTTGAAGTGTGTCTACTTCAATGCAAGGAGCATCCGGAACAAGGTAGATGAACTTGGGGCGTGGATTGGTACTTGGGACTATGATGTTGTGGCCATTACGGAGACGTGGGTAGAACAAGGACAGGAATGGTTGTTGGACGTTCCGGGGTATAGATGTTTCACTAAGTGTAGGGAAGCTGGTAAAAGAGGTGGAGGAGTGGCATTGTTAATCAAGGATAGTTTAACGGCTGCGGAAAGGCATTTCGAGGGGGATCTGCACACTGAGGTAATATGAGCTGAGGTTAGAAATAGGAAAGGAGCGGTCACGTTGTTAGGAGTTTACTATAGGCCCCCAAATAGTAATAGAGATGTGGAGGAAGAAATTGCTAAGCAGATTATGGATATGTGTGGGGGTCACAGGGTAGTTGTCATGGGGGACTTTAACTTTCCAAATATTGATTGGAACCTTTGTAGGTCAAATAGTTCGGATGGGGCAGTTTTTGTGCAGTGTGTGCAGGAGGGTTTCCTGACACAATATGTGGATAGGCCAACAACAGGTGAGGCCACATTGGATTTGGTACTGGGAAATGAACCGGGCCACGTGTTAGATTTGGTTGTGGGAGAGCACTTTGGAGATAGTGACCACAATTCGGTGTCTTTTGTTATTGCAATGGAGAGGGATAGGGCCGTACGGCAGGACAAGGTTTATAATTGGGGAGAGGTAATTATGATGCGATTAGGCAAGAATTAGGGGGCATAAGATGGGAACAGAAACTGTCAGGGAAAGGCACTCATGAAAAGTGGAACTTTTTCAAGTAACAAATACTGGGTGTCCTTGATAGGTATGTCCCTGTCAGGCAGGGAGGAAATGGCCGAGTGAGGAAACCATGGTTCACGAAAGAGGTGGAATGTCTTGTGAAAAGGAAGAGGGAAGCTTATGTAGGGATGAGGAAACAAGGTTCAGATGGCTCGATTGAGGGTTACAAGTTAGCAAGGAACGAGCTGAAAAAGGGGCTTAGGAGAGCTAGAAGTCCTTGGCGGGTCGGATCAAGGAAAACCCCAAGGCTTTTTACTCTTATGTGAGGAATAAAAGAATGACCAGGGTGAGGTTAGGGCCGGTCAAGGACAGTAGTGGGAACTTGTGTGTGGAGTAAGTAGAGATAGGCGAGGTGATGGATGAATACTTTTCTTCAGTGTTCACCAAGGAGAGGGGCCATGTTTTTGAGGAAGAGAAGGTGTTACAGGCTAATAGACTGGAGGAAATAGATGTTCGGAAGGTCGATAAGTCCCCTGGGCCTGATGAAATGTATCCTAGGATTCTTTGGGAGGCAAGGGATGAGATTGCAGAGCCTTTGGCGTTGATCTTTGGGTCCTCGCTGTCCACGGGGATGGTGCCAGAGGACTGGAGAATGGCGAATGTTGTTCCTCTGTTTAAGAAAGGGAATAGAAATGACCCTGGTAATTATAGACCGGTTAGTCTTACTTCGGTGGTTGGTAAATTGATGGAAAAGGTCCTTAGGGATGGGATTTACGACCATTTAGAAAGATGCGGATTAATCCGAGATAGTCAGCACGGATTCGTGAAGGGCAAGTCGTGCCTCACAAATTTGATAGAATTTTTTGAGGAGGTAACTAAGTGTGTTGATGAAGGTAGGGCAGTTGATGTCATATACATGGATTTTAGTAAGGCGTTTGATAAGGTCCCCCATGGTCGGCTTATGATGAAAGTGAGGAGGTGTGGGATAGAGGGAAAGTTGGCCGATTGGATAGGTAACTGGCTGTCTGACCGAAGACAGAGGGTGGTGGTCGATGGAAAATTTTCGGATTGGAGGCAGGTTGCTAGCGGTGTGCCGCAGGGATCGGTGCTTGGTCCTCTGCTCTTTGTGATTTTTATTAATGACTTAGAGGAGGGGGCTGAAGGGTGGATCAGTAAATTTGCTGATGACACCAAGATTGGTGGAGTAGTGGATGAGGTGGAGGGGTGTTGTAGGCTGCAAAGAGACATAGATAGGATGCAAAGCTGGGCTGAAAAATGGCAAATGGAGTTTAACCCTGATAAATGTGAGGTGATTCATTTTGGTAGGACAAATTTAAATGTGGATTACAGGGTCAAAGGTAGGGTTCTGAAGACTGTGGAGGAACAGAGAGATCTTGGGGTCCATATCCACAGATCTCTAAAGGTTGCCAGTCAAGTGGATAGAGGTGTGAAGAAGGCCTATAGTGTGTTAGCTTTTATTAACAGGGGGTTGGAGTTTAAGAGCCGTGGGGTTATGCTGCAACTGTACAGGACCTTGGTGAGACCACATTTGGAATATTGTGTGCAGTTCTGGTCACCTCACTATAGGAAGGATGTGGAAGCGCTGGAAGGAGTGCAGAGGAGATTTACCAGGATGCTGCCTGGTTTGGAGGGTAGGTCATATGAGGAAAGGTTGAGGGAGCTAGGGCTGTTCTCTCTGGAGCGGAGGAGGCTGAGGGGAGACTTAATAGAGGTTTATAAAATGATGAAGGGGATAGATAGAGTGAACGTTCAAAGACTATTTCCTCGGGTGGATGGAGCTATTACAAGGGGGCATAACTATAGGGTTCGTGGTGGGAGATACAGGACGGATATCAGAGGTAGGTTCTTTATGCAGAGAGTGGTTGGGGTGTGGAATGGACTGCCTGCAGTGATAGTGGAGTCAGACACTTTAGAAACATTTAAGCGGTTATTGGATAGGCACATGGAGCACACCAGGATGATAGGGAGTGGGATAGCTTGATCTTGGTTTCAGATAAAGCTCGGCACAACATCGTGGGCCGAAGGGCCTGTTCTGTGCTGTACTATTCTATGTTCTATGTTCTAGGATGTACTGGCAGTTCTGAATAAACTGAAGGTCGATAAGTCCCCTGGGCCTGATGAAATGTATCCTAGGATTCTTTGGGAGGCAAGGGATGAGATTGCAGAGCCTTTGGCTTTGATCTTTAGGTCCTCACTGTCCACGGGGATGGTGCCAGAGGACTGGAGAGTGGCGAATGTTGTTCCTCTGTTTAAGAAAGGGAATAGAAATGACCCTGGTAATTATAGACCGTTAGTCTTACTTTGGTGGTTGGTAAATTGATGGAAAAGGTCCTTAGGGATGGGATTTACGACCATTTAGAAAGATGCGGATTAATCCCGGATAGTCAGCACGGATTCGTGAAGGGCAAGTCGTGCCTCACAAATTTGATAGAATTTTTTGAGGAGGTAACTAAGTGTGTTGATGAAGGTAGGGCAGTTGATGTCATATACATGGATTTTAGAAAGGCGTTTGACAAGGTCCCCCATGGTCGGCTTATGATGAAAGTAAGGAGGTGTGGGATAGAGGGAAAGTTGGCCGATTGGATAGGTAACTGGCTATCTGATTGAAGTGGAGATGCCGGCGTTGGACTGGGGTAAGCACAATAAGAAGTCTCACAACACCAGGTTAAAGTCCAACAGGTTTATTTGGTAGCAAATACCATAAGCTTTCGGAGCAATGCTCCTTCGTCAGATGGAGTGGTCTCTGTTCTCAAACAGGGCACAGACACAAAAATCAAATTACAGAATACTGATTAGAATGCAAATCTCTACAGCCAGCCAGGTCTTAAATGTACAGACAATGTGGGTGGAGGGAGCATTCAACACAGGTTAAAGAGATGTGTATTGTCTCCAGACAGTACAGCTTGTGAAATTGTGCAAGTCCAGGAGGCAAGCTGTGGGGGTTACTGATAATGTGACATAAATCCAACATCCCGGTTTAGACCGTCCTCATGTGTGCGGAACTTGGCTATCAGTTTCTGCTCAGTGACTCTGCGCTGTCGTGTGTCGTGAAGGCTGCCTTGGAGAACGCTTACCTGAAGATCCAAGGCTGAATGCCCGTGACTGCTGAAGTGTTCCCCACAGGAAGAGAACAGTCTTGCCTGGTGATTGTCGAGCGGTGTTCATTCATCCGTTTGAATGAACACCGCTCGACAATCACCCGTTCACTCATTTCCCCTCGGGGAAGGAGACCTGCGGTTCCTGATCTGGTCTGGGCCTAGTCTTACCCCAGTGCCACAGTAACAGTTCATAATTCTCAACTGCCCATGTTGTAAGAATCCTGGGAAATGCCCACATCAGGTTATCTTGCTAATCAATGAAAACTATTTATGATGCTTAATTATAAATTTGAGGTTTGATTGGTTGTGATATGTGAAAGTGTGAAAATGGAAAGGCTTTGTGAGAACCATTATCATTTCAAATTGTTTCCAGACTAGAGAATAAGGAGTTAAAGGATTCGATAGTTTAAACTACAACAATGTGAGTATGTCCTCAGGGTTCATTCTCACCTCCTGCTTGAAAGAGAGTGAGTGATACGGCAATGATCCCCTCTCCAGAGTTATAACAACCCACACAAGCTGTGATTGAAGTGTAAATGACAATTCCGCAGTATCCATGTTGTGCCAGAAATAGGGCTGCGTTAGCTCCCTGGTCCCAGTGCTAACGGCGAGTCGGAGTCAATCCCATTTTTAAGTTAGTTTATTTATTAGTGTCAGGAGTTGGCTTACATTAACACTGCAATAAAGTTACTGTGAAAATCCCCTAGTCGCCACACAGCCTGTTCGGGTACACTGAGGGAGACCTTAGCATGTCTTTCGGGAGGGAACCAGAGCATCCGGAGGAAACCTACACAGACACGGGGAGAACTTGCAGACTCGGCACAGACAGTGACCCAAGGCCAGAACTGAACTGAACCCGGGCAATAACACTTGCTCAAATACTGGAAGGTGATATTAACAGGAGTGAAGAGCTCGCAGATAGATCCACGCATGCCACTGGACAGCAACCTTGTGCTGATATGAGTTGTACCTGGTCATTTGCTGGTGTCTCATCCTGTAAGAAGGAAGGGGACATCCATGATCCGGACCCCTGTGTATCCCATCCCTGCAGGACACTTCGTTTTAGGGAAGACATGGGCTGTAACTTCACATCTTTGTTCTGCAAGTAGAACAGACAGATTACACCAAAGAATAAGCAAGGCGTAGTAAATCAGGTCATACTGACTAATTCAGAGACATTCTCAGGCATGGTGGGATGGCTGGGGAGCCCTGATCGAAGTTTAATGTGCATTTCCAAAGGGCATCTGATAAGCTTCTGTACAAGAGTAAAATATCAAAGTGAACAGGATTAGAGGGAACATTCTAGACTAAATCTTCTGGATCATCAGAGGCGAGATGAGCGACTGAGGCACCTGTTGAGACCCTGCGGAATTCCTGATACATGGAACGCCATAGAAACTTCCTGGTAGTTTCAAATTCCGACGGGCAATGTCCCACCTCCCCGAGAGCCAGTGCTGATGTCTCCAACTTTGAGCTCGACACTTGCAATAGTTCTTACCTGGGTACCTGAGATCATGATTGTATTGAATAGCGGAGCAGGCTCGAGGGGCTGAATGGCCTACTCCTGCTCCTAGTTCCGATGTTCTTATTACCCAGAGAATATGAGACAGATTAAAACCTAGTCTAAATCCTGGGTAATTCCAGAAATAACCTCCACGCACAAACAGGTGCAGCAGGTAATCAGGAAGGCTAGTGGAATGTTGGTCCTTATTTCAAGGGGGTTGGAGTGTAAGAGTCGGGAGGTCTTGCTGCAACTGTATAAGGTACCGGAGCAGTTCTGGTCCCCTTATTTAAGGAAAGATATTTAATTGGAGGCAGTTCAGAGAAGGTTCACTGGGATGATCCCTGGTACAGAGGGATTGTCTTATGAAGGCCGCCTTGGAGATAGCTTACCCGAAGATCAGAGGCTGAATGCCCTTGACTGCTGAAGCGTTCCCCGACAGGAAGAGAACACTCCTGACTGGTGATTGTTGAGCGGTGTTCATTCAACAGTTTGACCGAGCCAGTTTTCTATCCACCTTGCCAGCTCACCTCTGATCCCATGCGACTTCACCTTCCCCATCCAGCCTTCCATGAATAATCTGTCTTTAATAAACTCTAAACTAGAGAATGTAAAAGTAAAGGATGCAATTTGAGGGTAAATCATGGCAGGGCAGCCCAGCCGCCTGCAATTCTGAAGTCGCATGGGGTCAGAGGTGAGCTGGCAAGGTGGATACAAAACTGGCTCGGTCAAAGAAGACAGAGGGTAGCAGTGGAAGGGTGTGTTTCTGAATGGAGGGCTGAGACAAGTGGCGTTCCTCAGGGATCAGTGCTGGGACCTTTGCTGTTTGTAATATATATAAATGATTTTGAGGAAAATGTAACTGGATTGATGAGTAAGTTTGCGGACGACACAAAGGTTGGTGGATTTGCGGATAGCGATGAGGACCATCAGTGGATAGAGCAGGATATAGATCAGTTGGAGACTTGGGCGGAGAGATGGCAGATGGAGTTTAATCTGGACAAATGCGAAGTAATGCATTTTTGGAAGGTCTAATACAGATAGGAAATATACAGTAAATGGCAGAACCCTTAAGAGTATTGATAGGCAAAGGGATCTGGGTGTACAGGTACACAGGTCACTGAAAGTGGCAATGCAGGTGGAGAAGGTAGTCAAGAAGGCATACGGCATGCTTGCCTTCATCGGCCGGTGCACTGAGTTTAAAAATTGGCAAGTCATGTTACAGCTTTATAGAATCTTAGTTAGGCCGCACTTGGAATATAGTGTTCAATTCTGGTCACCACACTACCAGAAGGATGTAGAGGCTTTGGAGAGGGTACAGAAAAGATTTACCAGGGTGTTGCCCGGTATGGAGGGTATTGGCTATGAGGAGAGGTTGGAGAAACTTGGTTTGTTCTCACTGGAACGACAGAGGTTGAGGGGAGACCTGATAGAAGTCTACAAGATTATGAGAGGCATGGACAGAGTGGATAGTCAGAAGCTTTTTCCCAGGGTGGAAGAGTCAATTCCTAGGGGCACAGGTTTAAGGTGCGAGGCGCAAGATTTAAAGGAGATGTACGAGGCACATTTTTTACACAGAGAGTAGTGGGTGCCTGGAACTCGTTGCCGGGGGAGGTAGTGGAAGCAGATACGGTAGTGACTTTTCAGGAGCGTCTTGACAAATACATGAATAGGATGGGAATAGAGGGATATGGTCTCCGGAAGGGTAGGGGGTTTTAGTTCAGTCGGGCAGCATGGTCGGTGCAGGCTTGGAGGGGCGAAGGGCCTGTTCCTGTGCTGTAATTTTCTTTGTTCTTTGTTGATGAGAGGGCACAGATTTAAACTGATTTGCAAAAGAAGCAACTGAGATGCGAGAACAAACTTTTTCACAGCGAGTGGCCTGGGTCTGGAATGTTCTGCCTGGAAGTGTGGTGGAGGCAGCTTCAATCGAGGCATTCGAGAGGGTGTTAGATGGACAGGGGTACGGGGGGGGTACGGGGGGCACTCAGTCATGATGCTCATTTGGAGAGGCGGTGCAGACACAATGGGTCAAATGGCCTCCTTCTTTACCATATCGATTTCACAATTCTGTAAACGTTACCTTTGTTTCTCTCTCCCAGATGCTGCCTCACCTGCTAAGATTTCCAGCAGATTTCCAGCATCCATTATTTTGCTTCTCTCTCGGTATTTAAGATTGCCACTAGTTCCTTACCTCCGACTTCATCAGTAAGTGTTGTACATCATCGAGATCCTGGGTGACCTTTAGCAGAAGGGTCTTCAGGACAGACCGCGCAGAATAATTCTCTGCAAAACGCAGCACAGTAAACATGTAGCCATCGGATACAATGAGGTAGGGTAAACGGGGATGAGCTGCCAGAGAGAACCGCTGCCTCATTGGGTCACTTTCAGAGACAGAAGAGTCAGCAGAGCCTGTGTGATCAACATTCAAAAGCAGGGACTGTCTGAAAAACAAAATATTAAATTAAATACATATACTATCCTATTCAAACACACTCCAATGTTAAGTACAGCACAGAGTAAAGCTCCCTCCTTCTTACTGCGCTTACCCCAGTCCAACGCCAGCATCTCCACTTCATGTCCATCCAACACTCCCAGGACAGGAACAGCACGGGGTTAGATACAGAGTAAAGCTCCCTCTACACTGTCCCCATCAAACACTCCCAGGACAGGTACAGCACGGGGTTAGATACAGAGTAAAGCTCCCTCTACACTGTCCCCATCAAACACTCCCAGGACAGGTACAGCATGGGGTTAGATACAGAGTAAAGCTCCCTCTACACTGCCAACATCAAACACTCCCAGGACAGGTACAGCATGGGGTTAGATACAGAGTAAAGCTCCCTCTACACTGTCCCCATCAAACACTCCCAGGACAGGTACAGCACGGGGTTAGATACAGAGTAAAGCTCCCTCTACACTGTCCCCATCAAACACTCCCAGGACAGGTACAGCACAGGGTTAGATACAGTGTAAAGCTCCCTCTACACTGTCCCCATCAAATACTCCCAGGACAGGTACAGCAAAAGATTAGATACAGGGTAAAGCACCCTCTACACTGTCCGCATCAAACACTCCCAGGACAGGTACAGTACAAGGTTAGATACAGAGTAAAGCTCCCTCTATACTGTCCCCATCAAACACTCCCAGGACAGGTACAGCACGGGGTTAGATACAGAGTAAAGCTCCCTCTATACTGTCCCCATCAAACACTCCCAGGACAGGTACAGCACGGGGTTGTATTCAGAGTAAAGCTCCCTCTACACTGTCCACATCAAACACTCCCAGGACAGGTACAGCAAAAGATTAGATACAGGGTAAAGCACCCTCTACACTGTCCCCCATCAAACACTCCCAGGACAGGTACAGCACGGGGTTAGATACAGAGTAAAGCTCCCTCTACACTGTCCCCATCAAACACTCCCAGGACAGGTACAGCACAAGATTAGATACAGGGTAAAGCTCCCTCTACACTGTCCGCATCAAACACTCCCAGGACAGGTACAGCATGGGGTTAGATACAGAGTGAAGCTGCCTCTACACTGTCCCCCATCAAACACTCCCAGGACAGGTACAGCACAGGGTTAGATACAGAGTAAAGCTCCCACTACACTGTCCCCATCAAACACTCCCAGGACAGGTACAGCACGGGGTTAGATACAGAGTAAAGCTCCCTCTACACTGTCCCCATCAAACACTCCCAGGACAGGTACAGCACGGGCTTAGATACAGAGTAAAGCTCCCTCTACACTGTCCCCATCAAACACTCCCAGGACAGGTACAGCACGGGGTTAGACACAGTGTAAAGCTCCCACTACACTGTCCCCATCAAACACTGTAAGAGTTTTAACAACACCAGGTTAAAGTCCAACAGGTTTATTTGGTAGCAAATGCCATTAGATTTCGGAGCGCTGCTCCTTCGTCAGATGGAGTGGAAATGTGCTCTCAAACAGGGCACAGGGAGACACAAAATCAAGTTACAGAATACTGATTAGAATGCGAATCTCTACAGCCAACTAGGTCTTAAAGATACAGTTAATGTAAGTGGTGAGAGCATTAAGCACAGGTTAAAGAAATGTGTATTGTCTCCGGACAGGACAGCCAGTGAGATTCTACAAGTCCAGGAGGCAAGCTGTGGGGGTGATAGTGTGACATAAACCCAAGATCCCGGTTTAGGCCGTCCTCATGTGTGCGGAACGTGGCTATCAGTTTCTGCTCAGCGACTCTGCACTGTCGTGTGTCGTGAAGGCCGCCTTGGAGAACGCTTACCCGAAGATCAGAGGCTGAATGCCCGTGACTGCTGAAGTGCTCCCCAACAGGAAGAGAACAGTCTTGCCTGGTGATTGTCGAGCGGTGTTCATTCATCCGTTGTCGTAGCGTCTGCATGGTTTCCCCAATGTACCATGCCTCGGGACATCCTTTCCTGCAGCGTATCAGGTAGACAACGTTGGCCGAGTTGCAAGAGTATGTACCGTGTACCTGGTGGATGGTGTTCTCATGTGAAAGAATGGCATCCGTGTCGATGATCCGGCACGTCTTGCAGAGGTTGCTGTGGCAGGGTTGTGTGGTGTCATGGTCACTGTTCTCCTGAAGGCTGGGTAGTTTGCTGCAGACAATGGTCTGTTTGAGGTTGTGCGGTTGTTTGAAGGCAAGAAGTGGGGGTGTGGGGATGGCCTTGGCGAGATGTTCGTCTTCATCAATGACATGTTGAAGGCTCCGGAGGAGATGCCGTAGCTTCTCCGCTCCGGGAAAGTACTGGACAACGAAGGGTACTCTGTCGTCCCTTCGTGAACTTGATTTTGTGTCTCTGTGCCCTGTTTGAAAGCAGATATCCACTCCATCTGACGAAGGAGCAGCGCTCCGAAAGCTAATGGCATTTGCTACCAAATAAACCTGTTGGACTTTAACCTGGTGTTGTTAAAACTCTTACTGTGTTTACCCCAGTCCAACGCCGGCATCTCCACATCATGCCCATCAAACACTTCCAGGACAGGTACAGCACAGGGTTAGATACAGAGTAAAGCTCCCTCTACACTGTCCCCATCAAACACTCCCAGGACAGGTACAGCACGGTGTTAGATACAGAGTAAAGCTCCCTCTACACTGTCCCCATCAAACACTCCCAGGACAGGTACAGCACGGGGTTAGATACAGAGTAAAGCTCCCTCTATACTGTCCCCATCACACACTCCCAGGACAGGAAAGGGAGAGAGATTTGCATTTATATTTATTTCATTAACAGAATCGCCCAGCTTTTATTTCCCATCCTCATTGTGTAGGTTGCAAAGGCCGTTAAGAATCCGTCATATTGTGCATCTGGATTCACATATTGGAGAGGTGAGAATAACAGGTTTCTCTCCCTCAGAGACATCAGGGGCACAGATGGGATTTTACAATCCTGTTGTTAGAGGGATACTGGCTTCTTATTCTGGATTGATTTAATTCAACACATTTTAAATTCCCCAATTGTTATAATGGGATTTAAACTCTCACCTTCACACCATTTATCCAAATCTCTGGATAACCAGTTCAGGAGCAAAACCACTATGCTACCTCAGGATATCCAAAGCAGTTTATAGTCAATGAAATATATGTCAAGTACATGAATAGGATGGGAATAGAGGGATATGGTCCCCGGAAGGGTAGGGGGTTTTAGTTCAGTTGGGCAGCATGGTCGGTGCAGGCTTGGAGGGCCGAAGGGCCTGTTCCTGTGCTGTAATTTTCTTTGTTCTCTTTGTAATCACTGTTCCAATATGGAAAAAACAACAACCAATTTGGACCCAGCAAGGTCCAACAAACCAAAAACATTAGAGACAGAATAGGTCATCTGTGAGTTGTTTTTCCTCAGTGATTTGGTTGAGGAACTCCCATCGACCACCCCCCCCCACCAAAACTCTGCTGTGATGTGATATTTTGCATTAACCCAAGTGGTTTATCACCTCATCTGTAATATGTTACTGTGACTGTGTCATTTTGAGTACAGAGTACTTGTTTCTCCTCTGTAGTTGGGCTCCCCAAAGGGACACCTGTCCTCACTGCTGATTTCATTCCGATGTTGGAATGTGTACCTGTACACAGCCATCAGAACGGCCCATCTTTGTACTGGGTGCCGATGTAAATGTAGTGTTGATGTGATCGGCTCAACTGCTTTATCTTTGCGGAATAGCCCTGGCAATCGTTTATAGAATCATAATGTGCAAATGCCAGTGTTGGACTGGGATAAACACATAAGAAGTCTCACAACACCAGGTTAAAGTCCAACAGGTTTATTTGGTAGCACTAGCCACTAGCTTTCAGAGCTGCACTCACCTGACGAAGGAGCAGCGCTCCGAAAGCTAGTGGCTTTTGCTACCAAATAAACCTGTTGGACTTTAACCTGGTGTTGTGAGACTTCTTATAGAATCATAGACAGTGCAGAAGGAGGCCATTCGGCCCATCGAGTCTGCACCGACCGCAATCCCACCCAGGCCCTACTCCCATAACCCCATGCATTTACCCTAGCTAGTCCCCCTGACACTAAGGGTCAATTTAGCATGACTAATCAACCTAACCCACACATCTATGGATTGAGGGAGGAAACCCAATCAGACACGGGAAGAACATGCAAACTCCGCACAGTCTTTACAGTTTTTAAGGGGCAAGATGATAATGAAATGGCCACTAAATTGGTCATATGCTCTGTGTGAGGCTCCTGTTATTAATACATTGTCCAGATACACGACCTCTCTGGGGATCCCTTATAGCAGGCTTTCCAAGGTGCACTGAAAGATCACAAGCAGATGAAATACTGAAGAGTAATCTTGTATGCTGGAATTACCCCTTATGCGTATTAATGGTGACAAATTTCCTCAAGTCTTCTTCCAGCTCAAGCTGTTGGTATCCATGAATTAAATCCAGTTTAGTGGACCTGAGGCCTCCTCCTGCCAGTTTAACATAAATGTCTTCTCTCCTCAGGATAACATATCGATCTATTTGAGCAGCTCTGTTTACGATTAGGCCAATCCACCTAACCTGCACATCTTTGGACTGTGGGAGGAAACCGGAGCACCCGGAGAAAACACATGCAGGCCTGGGGTGAACATGTAGACTCCGAGTCACCCAAGGCCAGAATTGGACCCAGGTCCCTGGTGCTGTGAGACAGCAGTGCTAACTTCAGGGTGCTCCAGTGCAGAGGGATCTGGGTGCCCTTGTTCGTGAGCCACAGAAAACTAGCGTGCAGCAACAGCAGATAATGAAGAAAGCGAATGGAATGTGGGCATTTATAGCTAAAGGAATGGAATATAAAGGTGAGGAAGTATTGCTGCAACTATACAAGGCATTGGTGAGGCCGCACCTGGAATATTGTCCACAGTTTTGGTCCCCATATTTGAGGAAAGATGTAGTGGCATTGGAGGCAGTTCAGAGGAGGTTCACTAGAGATGAAGGGTTTGTCGTATGAAGAGAGATTGAGCAGTTTAGGCCGATACTCTATCGAGTTTAGAAGAATGAGGGGAGATCAAATTGAAATGTACAAGATGATAAAAGCTATGGATAAAGTAGACATGGAGCAGGTGCTTCCTCTTGTGGGGCATTCTAGGACGAGAGGTCCTAGGATAAGGGGTAGCAAATTTAAAAGAGTTGAGGGAGGCATAGTTATTAAGTTTGCAGATGACACCAAGATTGGTGGCATGGTGGACAGTGAAGGTTATCTAGAATTGCAACGGGATCTTGATCAATTGGCCAGTGGGCTGACGAATGGCAGATGGAGTTTAATTTAGACAAATGCGAGGTGATGCATTTTGGTAGATTGAACCAGGGCAGGACTTACTCAGTCAATGGTAGGGCATTGGGGAGAGTTAGAGAACAAAGAGATCGAGGGGTACATGTTCATAGCTCCTTGAAAGTGGAGTCACAGGTGGACAGAGTGGTGAAGAAGGCATTCGGCATGCTTGGTTTCATCGGTCAGAACATTGAATACAGGAGTTGGGACGTCTTGTTGAAGTTGTACAAGACATTGGTAAGGCCACACTTGGAAAACTGTGCATAGTTCTGGTCACCCTATTATAGAAAGGATATTATTAAACTAGAAAGAGTGCAGAAAAGATTTACTAGGATGCTACCGGGACTTGATGGTTTGAGTTATAAGGAGAGGCTGGATAGACTGGGACTTTTTTCTCTGGAGCGCAGAAGTCTGAGGGTTGATTTAATAGAGGTCTATAAAATAATGAGAGGCACAGATCAGCTAGAGAGTCAATATCTTTTTCCAAAGGAAGGGGAGTCTAAAACTAGAGGACATAGGTTTCAGGTGAGAGGGGAGAGATACAAAAGTTTCCAGAGGGGCAATTTTTTCACACAGAGGGTGGTGAGTGTCTGGGTAGTGCCAGAGGTAGTAGTAGAGGCCGGTACAATTTTGTCTTTTAAAAAGCATTTAGACAGTTACATGGGTAAGATGGGTATAGAGGGACATGGGCCAAATGCGGTCAATTGGGGATTAGCTTTGGGGTTTTAAAAAGAGAGCAGTATGGACAAAGAACAATGAAAATTACAGCACAGGAACAGGCCCTTCGGCCCTCCAAGTCTGCACCGACCATGCTGCCCGACCGAACTAAAATCCCCTACCCTTCCGGGGACCATATCCCTCTATTCCCATCTTATTCATGTAATTGTCAAGACGCCCCTTAAAAGTCACTACCATACCGCTTCCACTACCTCCCCCGGCAACGAGTTCCAGGCATCCACCACCCTCTGTGTAAAAAACTTGCCTCGTACATCTCCTTCAAACCTTGCCCCTCGCACCTTAAACCTGTGCCACCTAGTAATTGACTCTTCCACCCTGGGACAAAGCTTCTGACTATCCACTCTGTCCACGCCTCTCATAATCTTGTAGACTTCTATCAGGTCGCCCCTCAACCTCTGTCGTTCCAGTGAGAACAAACCAAGTTTCTCCAACCTCTCCTCATAGCTAATGCCCTCCATACCAGGCAACATCCTGGTAAATCTTTTCTGCACCCTCTCCAAAGCCTCCACATCCTTCTGGTAGTGTGGCGAACAGAATTGAGCACGATATTCCAAGTGCGACCTACCTAAGGTTCTATAAAGCTGTAACATGACTTGCCAATTTTTAAACTCAATGCCCCGGCCGATGAAGGCAAGCATGCCGTATGCCTTCTTGACTACCTTCTCCACCTGCATTGCCACTTTCAGTGACCTGTGTACCTGTACACCCAGATCCCTCTGCCTATCAATACTCTTACGGGTTCTGCCATTTACTGTATATTTCCTATCTGTATTAGACAAGTTGGGCTGAAGGGCCTGTTTCCATTCTGTAAACCTCTATGACTCTATGAGAGGAAACTACTTCTCCCAAAGGGTTGTGAATCTGTGGAATTCGCTGTCCCAAAGTGCGGTGGATGCTGGGACAGTGAGTAAACTTAAGGAGGAGTTAGACAGATTTTTAATTGGGAATGGGTTGAAGGGTTACGGGGAGAAGGCAGGAAAATGGTGATGCAGAGCACATCAGCCATGATCGAATGGCAGAGCAGGCTCGATGGGCTGAATGGCCTAATTCTGCTCCTATATCTTATGAACTTATGATCTAACCATTCCTATCATGCCATAATCAACAACCGGGCTCTCTCCAGTGGAATTGTTCGGGAGAAGGCCGAAGTGTCACCTGGATAATCCAGATCTGAGTAACAGTGAGCAGGAGACAAGGGAAGCAGAAAGAGGGACACGACTGCCACAGCAAAGAGAGGCAGTTCCAACCGGGTGATCAGGTTTACATCAGGAACTTTGGGAGTAATCAGAAGTGGTTACTGGGAATAAGTTCAAACCAAAGTGGTCCAGTATCTTGGGTTGAGACTGTGAAACGGGAGAGTTGTTCAGACACAAAGATCATATTCGCCTGGGTGAAGACGCAAGAGGCAGGAAAAGTTTGAGTCAGCAATGTTACAGATAAGGTGGCAGAAGGTAATGGTGCAGCGGGTGTTCACCAGGAAGGTAATGGTGCAGCGGGTGTTCACCAGGAAGGTAATGCTGCACTGGGTGTTCACCAGGAAGGTAATGCTGCACTGGGTGTTCACCAGGAAGGTAATGCTGCACTGGGTGTTCACCAGGAAGGTAATGCTGCACTGGGTGTTCACCAGGAAGGTAATGCTGCACTGGGTGTTCACCAGGAAGGTAATGGTGCACTGGGTGTTCACCAGGAAGGTAATGGTGCACTGGGTGTTCACCAGGAAGGTAATGGTGCAGCGGGTGTTCACCAGGAAGGTAATGCTGCACTGGGTGTTCACCAGGAAGGTAATGGTGCAGCGGGTGTTCACCAGGAAGGTAATGCTGCACTGGGTGTTCACCAGGAAGGTAATGGTGCAGCGGGTGTTCACCAGGAAGGTAATGGTGCAGCGGGTATTCACCAGGAAGGTAATGCTGCACTGGGTGTTCACCAGGAAGGTAATGCTGCACTGGGTGTTCACCAGGAAGGTAATGGTGCACTGGGTGTTCACCAGGAAGGTAATGCTGCAGCGGGTGTTCACCAGGAAGGTAATGGTGCAGCGGGTGTTCACCAGGAAGGTAATGCTGCACTGGGTGTTCACCAGGAAGGTAATGGTGCAGCGGGTGTTCACCAGGAAGGTAATGGTGCACTGGGTGTTCACCAGGAAGGTAATGGTGCAGCGGGTGTTCACCAGGAAGGTAATGCTGCACTGGGTGTTCACCAGGAAGGTAATGGTGCAGCGGGTGTTCACCAGGAAGGTAATGCTGCACTGGGTGTTCACCAGGAAGGTAATGCTGCACTGGGTGTTCACCAGGAAGGTAATGGTGCAGCGGGTGTTCACCAGGAAGGTAATGGTGCAGCGGGTATTCACCAGGAAGGTAATGCTGCACTGGGTGTTCACCAGGAAGGTAATGGTGCAGCGGGTATTCACCAGGAAGGTAATGCTGCACTGGGTGTTCACCAGGAAGGTAATGCTGCACTGGGTGTTCACCAGGAAGGTAATGGTGCACTGGGTGTTCACCAGGAAGGTAATGGTGCAGCGGGTGTTCACCAGGAAGGTAATGGTGCAGCGGGTGTTCACCAGGAAGGTAATGGTGCAGCGGGTGTTCACCAGGAAGGTAATGGTGCAGCGGGTGTTCACCAGGAAGGTAATGGTGCAGCGGGTGTTCACCAGGAAGGTAATGGTGCAGCGGGTGTTCACCAGGAAGGTAATGCTGCACTGGGTGTTCACCAGGAAGGTAATGCTGCACTGGGTGTTCACCAGGAAGGTAATGCTGCA